>NC_079518.1:23375229-23398828 GCF_000801105.2 Raphanus sativus | reverse complement strand
TTCATAACACTTCCCCTTGATGTCCATTATGTGTGTTAAGATGCTATCTCGTTAAAAAACCGAGATTGTTAATGCCATAACCGTCTAGAGTTGTAATGCGTTTTGGAATACTGCCTCGTTAAAACCTTTCCATGGTAAACCCAAAACCCAATATGGTAAAAACGGAAAGCCATGGATAGGAAAAAGAGTACAGCCGCATTACTTCCCCTGAAGTGAACATCACTGAAGGCTTCTCAGTGATCGCATACAATCTGCTGCATAAGGCTTCCTGAGCGTGCATGTTTGGTAATGCCTTAGTGAAGAGGTCGGCTGAGTTCTCGCTTGATCTGACTTGGAGTACCTTGACCTCTCCTTCTTCTGTAGATCATGGGTGAAGAAGAACTTGGGGAGAACGTGCTTAGTCTTGTCACCCTTGATGTATCCATCCTTGAGCTGAGCTATGCAGGCCGCATTGTCTTCATAAGAATGGTCGGCTCGTCTTTACCATCCGTGATTCCACATGCTGTCCGAATATGGTGTGTCATGAGTCTCAACCAGACACACTCTCTACTTGCTTCATGGATCGCCAATATCTCCGAGTGATTGGATGATGTGGCTGATATAGTCTGCTTGACTGATCTCCATGAAATGGCCGTGCCTCCATATGTGAAAACATAGCCGGTGTTGGGACTTAGCACGTGTGTGGGTCGGATTGGTAACCTGCATCAGCAAAACCAACAAATCTTCTTTGTTTTGTGTTAGCATAAAACAATCCTACATCCTTAGTTCCTTGTAGGTATCTTAGGATGTGTTTGATCCCATTCCAATGCCTCATGGTCGGACATGAACTGAATCTGGACATAGGCTCACAGCAAAACATATGTCCGGCCTAGTATGTGTAGTTAAGTACATCAAGGCACCAATGGCACTAAGGTAAGGGTACTCTGGACCAAGTACCTCTTCATCCTTGGCCTTGGGTCTAAATGTGGATCAGTGTCTAGACCAAGGGATCTCACAACCATGGGACTACTAAGTGGATGACACTTATCCATATTGAACCTTTTAAGAAGCTTTTCTGTATAGGTCTTTTGGTGCACAAGGATTCCATCCTTAAGATGTTCAATCTGTAGTCCCAGACAAAACTTAGTCTTTCCCAAATCTTTCATCTCAAATTCTTTCTTGAGATACTCAACTGTTTGGGAAATCTCTTTGGCCGTTCCAAGTATGTTTAGGTCATCAACATACACGGCTATGATCACATGCCTTGGCCGGATTTCTCTTAATGAATATACATGGGCTTACTTGATCATTCTTGTAGCCTTCTTTCAGTAAGTACTCACTCAATCTGTTGTACCACATTCGACCAGATTGTTTCAATCCATACAAAGCTTTGTTTAGCTTAATGCAATGTTGTTCTCGAGAACCTTTAGCATTCTTAGGTATTTCAATACCTTCTGGTACTTTCATGTATATGTCATTGTCCAGTGGTCCATAAAGATATGCGGTTACTACATCCATTAACCGTAAATCAAGATTTTCTCTTATGGCCAGACTTATAAGGAATCTGAATGTTGTCGCATCCACCACGGGAGAATAAGTCTCCTCATAATCGATTCCTGGTCTCTGTGAGAATCCTTGTGCAACAAGTCGGGCTTTATACCTCACGACTTCACCATTCTCATTTCTCTTTCTCACAAAGACCCATTTGTATCCCACTGGTTTTATATTATGTGGTGTTAGGAGTATTGATCCAAAAACACCTCTCTTCTTGAAAGAGTTTAACTCCACGTTTATGGCTTCTTTCCACTTAAGCCAATCTTTTCTTTGCATGCATTCATAAATAGACGTGGGTTCTAGATCCTCATCATCTTCAATGATCTCAAGTGCTACATGATATGCAAATAAATCACTTATGTCGACATGTTTTCTGTTCCATTGTTTTCCAGACATGATATAATTTATAGAGATCTCTTCATTGTCAGGAAGTTCAGGATCCTGAGTTTTGGCGTCCCAAATCTCATTAGATACCTTAGCAGCCGGACCAATGGTCATGTCTGTGGATTCTGGTACGTCTGGACCGTGTCCGGACGTTGGTTCGTCCACGTCCCGGAGCCTTGGGACGGTCGGATCGACCACATCGACCAGATCCATCTTCCCCTCGACCACGGTTGGTCTTGCACCTTTCTTATTTATGCGAGGGTTCTTATCTTTGGAACCAATTGGTCTACCACGTTTCAGACGTGCCATAGACTCTGTAGCAACTTGGTTTTGTCCCTTCTGGACATCAATTCTTATTGGTGCATTAGCAGCTGGTATGTATGACTTGGTCATTCTATTTGGGTCAGCAAAGGAATCTGGCAATTTATTAGCTAGCTCTTGCAGATGTATAATCTTTTGAACTTCAAGATCACATGCTTGAGTTCGAGGATCTTGCCATGCTTGGGATGTATGATTCCATGTAATTTCTTTTACCAGCTTGCTATTATTTCCTCCCAATGTTGGATACTCAGATTCCACAAAGTGGCAATCTGCATACCTGGCCTTAAACAAATCACCCGTGGTTGGCTCAAGGTATTTTATAATTGAAGAAGAATCATATCCAACATATATTCCCATCCTTCTCTGAGCTCCCATCTTTGTTCTTTGTGGTGGAGCTATTGGATAATAAACAGCACATCCAAAAGTCTTAAGATGGGAGATGTCTGGCTCTCGACCCATGAGGAGCTGGGATGGTGAATATCTATGCTCACTAGATGGTCTGATGCGTATTAATTCCGCAGCATGCAACACTGCATGTCCCCAAGCTGTGATTGGAAGATTACTTTTCATGAGTAAAGGTCTAGCAATCATCTGAATCCTTTTGATAAAGGACTCGGCTAGACCGTTCTGTGTATGGACATGTGCCACGGAGTGTTCAACTGCCACCCCCATGGACATACAGTACTCATAAAAGGCTTGGGAAGTGAATTCACCAGCATTATCAAGACGTATAGTCTTCAAAGGAAAGTCTGGAAAGTGTGCTTTCAATCTGATGATTTGAGCAAGTAGTCTAGCTAAGGCTAGATTTCGTGTGGATAATAAACACACATGGGACCATCTTGTGGATGCATCAACTAGTACCATGAAGTACCTAAACGTCCCACTAGGTGGGTGTATTGGTCCACAGATGTCACCTTGTATTCTTTCCAGAAAACCTATGGTTTCCTTTGTCACTTTGACTGGTGATGGTCGGACTATGAGTTTTCCTTGTGCACAAGGCACACATGTATGGATCTTAGGAACAACTCGTCTACCTTTAAGGTTATGACCATTAGAATTTAGGATAAGTCTACGCATCATAGATGTTCCGGGATGCCTTAACCGGTCGTGCCACAAGTTGAAATTCTCTTTGAATTCCTTGCTTATCACAGCATTGGCTTCGACCACACTGATCTGAGCACAGTAAAGACCAGTGGATATAGCTGGTATTGTCTCCAAGACCTTCTTATGGTCTTGGACGAATTCATAAATATTTAAGAATTCTTTGGCTCCTTCTCCAACAGTTTCAATATGAAGACCATTCTTACGAATGTCTTTAAAGCTCAACAGGCTTCTTTTAGAGTTTGGAGAATACAATGCCTCATCTATTTCTAGATGTGTTCCATTTGGTAATAGAACATAGGCTTGGCCGTGGCCTTTTATTAGTGGTGATACACCAGCTATTGTGTTTACATTGGCATCTTTCAATGTTAGATCAACAAAGAATTTCTTATCCTTAAAAATCGTGTGGCTTGATCCACTGTCAACCACAAGTGTGTCCATACTTCCTTTCATTCTAGACAATAAAAATATAATCTGAATCATTCATATTATTATTGAAAATGGAAGTAAACATAGTTTATTCTTAAAATAAAATATAGAATGCAAAAGCACTTAAAAAAATTCTTAAAGCCTAAAAACACCAAAAGCATTCAAACACAAATCGTTTGATGCATCACATTATTCAACTGGGTCATCATTCAGCATAGTGAGTATGTCTGAAGTCTCAAAATCCATGAGGTCGTCCTTGTCATGATCAAAATCGTCCTCACCATCCTTGTACACCATGTGTGCTTCCGGATTCTTGCCCTTGAGACTCTCTTGATAGAGGTCGACCAGATGCTTGGCTGTGCGGCAATTCTTTGCCCAATGATTCATCATTCCGCATCTATGGCAAGGTGAGCTTGTAGGATTCTGTGGTTTTGAAGATGTCCCATTGCCTTTGCTTTTGCCATGCCCATTATTGGACTGGTTTGGACGGTCATAAGGGGTGTTACGCCCTTTGCCATAGCCACCACGTCCACGTCCTCGCCCTTGACCCCCACGACCGCGTCCTCTTCCATATGAGGAACTGCGGCCCTTTTGGTCATACCGGACATGGTTGGCTTCAGCACCGTCATTAGGCTCATGTGAGGCATGATGTGCCTCAGGGACAGGCTTAGATCCAGGTGGTCTAAGCTCACTATTCTTCAAGAGCAGCTCATTGTTCTGTTCTGCAAGCAATAGACATGAGATGAGCTCACTATAGGTCTGAAAACCTTTCTGTCTGTATTGTTGCTGAAGCAACATATTGCTTGAGGACATTGTCTGGAAAGTCTTTTCCAACAACTGCTTATCAGTTACAATCTCGCCACATAGCCTCATCTTTGAGACTATTTTAAACAAGGCTGAGTTGTAATCATTCACAGACTTAAAGTCTTGAATCCTGAGATGAGTCCACTCATAGGTGGCACCCGGAAGAATCAAAGTCTTCTGGTGGTCATACCTCATCTTAAGCTCTTTCCATAACTCGTATGGATCACTTACTGTGAGGTATTGAGCTTTTAAGCTCTCTTCAATGTGATGACGGATGATCATGAGGGTTTGAGAGTTCTCTTTCTTAGTAGCTTTATTCTGGGGAACGATGCACTGCTCTAGGCCTTTGGCTCCAAGAGAGATCTCAACGTCTAATGCCCATTGGAGATAATTGTCACCCCTTACACTTAGAGGTGCAAAGTCCAAGTTTGTGATTTTGGCCATCTGAAAATAAAAATCAGATTGTTTAGGTCTTTTAGAAAATTTTATTTTCTTATAATTCATCCATCAACTTGCTTTTAAAAATAAGATGGATGAGAGCATGGTCTTGGTCGTAGCTAGGGTACACTTCATTGACTCATGCAGCCTGTGGGCTAGCTGTACCGGAAGGTATCTCATCGACCAATACGGCCTGTGGTCTAGTCGTACCGGAAGGTACACATCATCGACCATGGTCTATCATTGACCTTATTGTCTAGCCATACTAAGTAGTATGGATCATTGACTAAAAATTCAAGATCTAACCACACAATGGTGTGGATCATTGATCAAAAAAAATGTGGAAACATAAGACTAATTTTGTTTTAGACATATAGCGTATCATCCTTTAATAAGGGGTATCACTTGTTGTCTTATACAAAATGAAAGTCATGTTATTACATGCTTGAAATTTTCTTATGATTTAAATTTCCTTTTAATCTGATATTAACTTTAAGGATTAGATTTTAAAGATTCAAATCAGATTTTAAGTTTTGGTTAAACATATACTTATGTTTTGATTTAGACATATAGCGTGTCATCCTTAAAAAGGGGTATCGCTTGTTGTCTAATACAAAACTAAAGTTATGAGGGATTTTAGGGTTTTGAGATCCGAAATTTTAGGGTTTAGGTTTAGAATTTCGGATCTGATCAAATATGATCTAATAGAGTTTATAAGATTTTATAAAATCGATTTATAAGTTTTTAAACAAGAACTAGATCAACTTTTAAAATCGGATTCAAAAATAAGAAAGATGAAACCGAAAATAAAACTTGAGCTGTAAGTAAAAATTAGGGTTTTGAGATCTAACATTTTACTTTGCCGATTCTTCTCCTTGGTTCCTTTCTTAGAAACCTTAATCAATCAAACAAAGAAAGGATTCAAAGTATGATTAGTTTAAGATCTAAGAAACAACTGAATGTAAAAGATCTTAGAGATAGAAGTGGTTGGCGGCGGCTAGGGTTTATGATGGTCTCCGAGTTGGTTGATCTTGAGCAAGATCGTGCTGATAACGTGTTCTAATCCTAGTGTTCTTGCTTAAGAACTAATCGAACCAGAGAGAGAGAGAGAGAGAGAGATCGGATGCTTTGTTTGTGAAAGAATGAGATGTGTTGTCTTATTCCATGAGTAATGAGTTCCTTATATAGGATTACATAGCTTGAAGACCAAGTCTAAAAACTTGGAGTAGGGAACAAGAAACTTAGAGTAGGGAACAAGTAAACCTAGAACATTCCATACTAGACATCACACAATATTCATAACATAAATCATATTCGCCATTGCCTCATCTTAAAAAAAACCAAAAACGTTCCAAACACAACATGACGTAGTTATTGCATAGTTTTATGGAAAATATTTGAATTATACATTATTTTATAACTTGCATAAAGGCATCTCCAACTCTACTCTATTTTATATTCTAAATAAAATTTTGGAGTAAAATAAGCTTAAACTTCACTCTTATTTTCTCTTTATTTATAGAGTAAATGTTTTACATAGTTTAGTTTATATTCTTTTGAAGAATACAGCTCATTGTTATTGCCGGAAGATGATTCATCCTCAACCGAAGAAGATGTAAGAATCTGTTGCCTCTCATCATGTTTGTGTTCCTATGCATTTGGATCGATGAGCATTTCCTATATCTCAAAGTCTTGTCTTTTTTGTTATTTATAATGAAGGGAAGAGCCATGATTCGCCAACCGTCATCAACGCCTTTCAGCTGATATGAATCTCACTGTTTCTAGACCTCTCAGGTTTGTTTGAGACAGAGGTAAACAATACATTTTTTTTTTTGAACACCAGGTAAACAATACATTCTTGTCTTCATTTACCCTGTTTCAAGATTGTTATTTTCTCACAACAAAGATATGTTTTACTATGTGCGCTGACTCAGACAGTATCAGAGAGGCAGATAAGATTCATGTCAAATAGGTTAGCCACTGATGTTTTGGAGAAAATAAAAAACAATCTTCATGGAGATGGGTTTCTACGTACAGAAAAAAACACACAATGGTGAGAGTCTTTTGCTCTCTTCTTGCTGTCTTATCTGTTACTTGAGAAGTTGCAAGTAATTTAAGTGGTGAGAACTGATGTTGCTTCAGTTAAAAGCGATCCGAGGCAAGGCGGGTTATCATTAACGGTGCAGGTATTTGAGATAATCCCATCGCTGAAATGTGATTGAACAAAGAAAACCATATGGTGATCCAAATCTATATATAAACAGGTAAATATTTGTAACAATTAATAGGTAGCCTCTACGTATATCTTTCTTCAGTGGTGACCTAAAACAGCTTCTTGTTTTTTGGGTTGGTGCAGTTGTGTGAGAGATTATTAAAAGAATTGTATGCATCATCCCAAATATAAAAGCAGAAACAAATGTTGTGATTGAAGATTTATGTAAATAAAAAGCTAATTACTAACATATTTATATGAATAAGATTGGTACAGCCAAAAAGAGTTGTGCATAACAACAGTAACTAAGCTTGGATTTTGATAAGGAGAGTGAATAATGATGAGAACATCAATTTTGCTCTTAAACAAGTGAACATGAAGAACAAAGGGTTGTTGCTGCAAAAGCAGACAAACCCACCATCTCCTCAATGCTTTAAACACACACAGCAAAAAGAAAGACAGAAGCTAAATACTACAATATTACTCAAAAGTCATATTAGTTAGATGATGTTAAAACAACAAAGCAACTAAAGAGAGAGTCTAAAACTAAAACAACGCAGCAAAACAGAGTCTGGAACTAAAAACAGATGATATTACTAATAGCTCATGTTATACATACCACCATACTATTTAGCTCATCCTGCAAAAAAGAAAAAAAAAACGAAAACGTTAGAAGTTTTGTTGGGAGATACTATTACAAACTACAAAACATATTAGATTACTATACCTCTAACACTGGGGACAGGAGGGATAGGTCCACCTCCATTAACCATAGTAGCAGCAGCTCTCTCAGGATCTTCCGAAGTCCAAAGCCAAGTCACGTTGGCACAGTCGTAGAAGCTTAGTGACGGGGAGCTTTCAGGTAGGGCCAACATCATAAAGGTATCCCTTCTCCATTGGTTAATCGCATCCATCACATGATAGTTTCCAGAAATGACCAAAATGTTAGCCCTGCCGGCAAACGATTTCATGATGATCTCTCTGATTATAGAAGTGGCAGCTTGATCTGAGAAAAAAAAAATGAAAACAGTTCCATAAGTCTCGGTCCAATCCCTCACACTGCAAAACACATGTCAAGTTCAAAAGTAAAGAAATCAGACCAACTGTGTAATAATAACTTAAAACATTGAAATCGGCATAGAATTATGTCTTAAACCTGCCAAGTCACGGCCTGGACCTCGAGTGTGGTAATCTGGCATGGGTGAGAGTTCGATATCATCAGGGAGCATGGCAATGGCTTGATGTTTGTCTCCAGTGGCAGTTCCAACGGCAGTCAGTTTCCCCTCTATGAAGAAATCAGGATTGCATCTTTTGAGGGCAGTTTCAATGCTCGTTTTGAGATTCCGGAGATCGTAGCCATGGGGAATCCAATAATATTGGTAGTCCCAAATCACAGCGACACCACTAGTGGAGGAACTCATATCTCCTGTGACATTCAGACCAAAGAAGAATCAAAGACAAAGAAGCTAAACGTTCTCACTAGAGAATCCAAAAAAAAAACCCTAGATTTCAACAAATAAAGAAAGTCAGATTTGAAAGGCGGATAGATATATAAGTTTATAACCCATACACTGAGGAGAGCATTAAAATCAACGAGAAAACAATAATGTATCTTTGTCACGGACCAAACACATCTGAACAGAATCTAGAAAGAGTAATGCGAAGATGAGAATCAAATGGAACAAAGAAGAAGCGAAGATCTGAGGTTTAAAGAGTCACGCTTACTACAGAAGAGACCTGGACGAAGAAGCAAGCAGAATCGCTGTAGACGCAAAGATATGTTTTTTTCTTTAAAAGGCGACTTCGATTCTTGACAAGCATCAGCTTTTTGGTTTTTATTCCCCTTTTTAATTTAATTTAGGCTATAGACACAAAGATATGTTCCACGAGTGGAATGAAAGAATCATTAATTAAAAATATTTCGTTTCCAGTAACCAAATAAAAACTCGTGTTTTACCAAAAAATAAATAAATACAAACTCGTGGGGGAACATTCTAAATTTCTAATCATTGAAACCACACTTTAGATTTCTTATTGGTTGGACATCAATTTCACTAGATCCTTTTGGGCCTTTGGCACTAAAACATTCTCTTTTTTTTTTTTTTTTTTTTTTTTTTTGTCAGCTGCCCATCTTATCTAGATCAAGTGGTGGTCCGACGAGCCGAGTCTCCGTGGAGTCTCTCCATCTGACCGGGTCTGATCTATATGGGAAAAAATGTATCCTCTCTTTCTTGCTTCTTTAGCTAGAGCATCGGCCCGTCCATTCATGTTTCGAGGAATATGAGATAGTCTCACATCCTCAAAATCTTCATGGAGGCCCTGGAAAATCCCGATCTCTGTCGCGAATGCTGGCCACTCCTCAGGATTCGTAATCATGTCCACCAGATCTGTGCAGTCCGTCTCGAAGCTTATCGTGGTGATCCTCATGTTCTTCATACATGAAGCTGCCCAGAGTAAACCTTCCATCTCAGCGTGAAGTGCTGAGAGGCTCCTGCTACAAGCCCTCTGTCCAAAGGATACAGAGCCCATTTGGTCCTTGAAATTCCACCCTAAGCCACTAACACTGCCATTATCAATCCATGAAGCATCAATTCGGCAGGTAGGGATTCGGGGTATCCAAGGGGGCACTGTCTCCACTTCTGAAGAATGGGTACCGTCATGTTCCCCCTCTTCATCCTCCTTTTCGTTAGCCGTCCTCCAACATTCGGCCTCGAGTGTCGCATGTTGAAGAGTATCCATCGGGGATACGACTTTCCCATTGAAGAGTTTGTCGTTCCTCGCCTTCCAGATGTACCAACAGATCCATGGGAAGGTATCGAGTTGTGGTCTCAAGGGAGCCACCTCTTTTGTCTTCCAAAACAGAAAGTTCATGTTTTGGTATATAGATATACTCGGGAAGTAACCCGGAAGGGACAGATAGTCCGATAAAGCCCAAACCTGCAGGGCTGGGGGGCACTCAAAAAGAAGATGATTAATCGACTCCACTGGGGCAGCACATCTAGGACAACTCCTATCGGTACCCAGGTGTCTATAAGTGAGCCTCTCTGCTGTTGCCACACAACCCGAGAGAGCTTGCCACAGGAAATGCTTCATCTTGCTTGGAGCTTTTATCTTCCAAACATGGCTTAGAAGACACGTGAAGCTCGGTTCACTAACCACATCCTGTGTAAGACTCCGTTTCATTGATTGAAGTAGATCATAACCGGTCTTAACTGAATATACTCCTGACTTAGTATGGTTCCAAGCATAACCATCTGGTAATAGGGAGCGAGAGGGTTTTACCCCAAGTATCAAAGGTATATCATCAGGATGAAAGAATTCTCTCAAAAGTGGTATATCCCACTCCTTGGTATCATCCTTAATAAAGGACTGAACCAGGAGCTGGGGGAGCCTGTAGACAATATGTTCGGCAGGTCTCGGTGGTCGCGCCCTTGAATCTGGAACCCAAGGCTCACTCCATACTCTCGTATCGTTGCCCGATCCAATTGTCTTCCGTAAACCCGAGAGGAGTAGAGGTTTTGCTGCCATGATACTACGCCATCCATATGATGGTGAGTATGTCCGTCGATCTTCTAAAGGAGAGGTGTGATGATAATACCTTCCTTTTAGAACTCGTGCCAGTAAAGAGTTTGGGTAATGAATTAATCTCCACAGTTGTTTTGCAAGAAGCGCTATGTTGAAATCGTGGAAATCTCGAAAACCTAGTCCTCCCAAATCTTTAGGAGTACAGACTTCGTTCCATGCTATCCAATGTAAACCTCTGCTGTTTTGTTTTGAGCTCCACCAAAAGTTTGAAGTCGTGCTCCTGAGCTTATCAGTAATACCCTGTGGAAGTAAGTAGCATGACATAACATAAGTCGGGACTGCTTGAGCCACCGATTTAATCTGGACTTCTTTTCCTCCTTTCGAGAGAAGTCTCGATGACCAATTATTTGTTCGTCCAATGAGCCGATCTTGTACAAAAGAGAACACTTTCATCTTCGAACCACCAATTTGTTCAGGTAATCCAAGGTACATCCCCATGCCTCCTTCAGAAGAGAACCCTAACGCTTCTTTTATATCTTTTTTCCGAGAAGACTCCACTCGGTTTCCAAAGAACATGGAAGATTTTGACGTGTTTAATCTTTGGCCTGAGGCTTTTCCATATATGTCGAGAATGTCCATGATCTCTTTGCATTGGCTTAATTCTGCCTTGCAAAAGAAAAGACTATCATCTGCAAAAAGGAGATGGGAGACCCTTGGGCTCGCTCTTGCAACCCGAAGCCCAATAATCTTCTTCTCCATTTCTGCTCCATTTAGGAGTGAGATCAGTGATTCGGTGCACAAGATAAACAAAAAAGGGGAGAGAGGATCTCCTTGTCTCAAGCCTCTCTTTGGTAGGATTTTTCCCCTCGGTTGCCCGTTGACTAAGACTTGATATGAGACCGACGTGACACAACACATAATGAGGTCAACTAGTCTTTTATCAAAGCCCATCTTCTCCATCAAAGCTGATATGAAATTCCATTCCACTCTATCGTAGGCTTTGCTCATGTCTGTTTTGATAGCCATAAAGTCTTGTCTACATCTCTGGTTTGTCCTCAAGGCATGAAAATTTTCTTGTGCTATTAGGATGTTATCCGTGATCAAGCGTTTGGCTACAAAGGCAGATTGTGTCTCTGAGATCAAACGCGGAATAACCCTCTTCAGTCTCTTGCAAATTAGCTTAGATATAATCTTGTAGCTAACATTACAGAGGCTAATGGGTCGGAATTCAGACATATCCCGAGGTTTCTTCTTTTTTGGAATGAGGCAGATATTCGTTTGATTCAAAGCAGGATCGAATAGGCCAGTCTCGAAAAAGTCTTGTACAAGTTTAACTATATCTTGACGCATCTCCCGCCAGAATCTCTGGAACAATCTACTCGTCATGCCATCCGGTCCGGGTGCTTTATCCGGGTTTATATCAAAAAGGGCTTTTCTAATTTCTTGTTCTGACGGTTTCTCTAAGAGTAAACCATTGTCAGCCTGGGTCACCTTCACTGAAATGAACCGCAGGGAATTATCTATCTCTGATGGTGAGGAAGTAGAGAAAAGATCTCGAAAGTATTGAACAGCCACGTTCTCCACCTCGATCTCTCTCTCTACTAGATTCCCATGTTTGTCTTTTATACTGATGATCCGATTTTGGGCTCTCCTTTGCTTGGTGATGCCATGGTGGAATTTTGTGTTTCTATCCCCATATTTGTGCCATTGGTCCCTACTCTTTTGTTCCCAAAAAGAGTTCTCTTCTCTAAAGGCCATAATAAGCTGTCTTCTTAGATCCTCCAATTCTTCTGTTGTAGAGTTTTCATCATCTTCGGCAAGATCTATTTTATTTTTTAATTCTTCAATCAAGACGGCAGAGTTTGTAGGATTATTCTTTCTCCAAGAACTGATTTTATTTCGACATGAGGTAACTTTTTGATGAAAATTCCGAACTGGAATTACATCAAACTGTCCCCACCCCGAGGTTACTGCTTCTTTAAAGCCTGGTTTTCCTATCCACCTTTTGTCAAATCTGAAATCTAAAACATTCTCTAAACAGGCTAAACTAATTTAAATGGACTACTTTCTTTTTTTTATTATGAGTTGATTATGGTTTAGGACACTTTTTTTTTTTGACACTATGAGACACAATCCGCTGGAGGAACACTTTCACAAAGAAAGATGAATGTTTTGGACAGAAACATCCTTGATGAGAAGAAATTGGAGATGTACGTACTTGTGTTTCGGATATATAAATCGTAACTTCCTTTATATGTAGTTGGTTTTTTGGTTATTCTATGTTTTTTATTTTTTTATCCCACTTTATAGTTTTATTTATTTTTATCTCAAATTCTAAAATATAAAAAATCAAAATAGTTGTCACATTAGATTAGATATCGAATTCTCTATCTTTTAACATCTATTTTCATATATATATATATATATATATTATATCTATCTTATTAAAATAGAAGTACCTTTTAATTTTGTTTGGCAACATGAATTGTAGAGTTAAAAAAATTAAAATGTTGTTTGGACACAAAGATAACATATATAGTAGGTTGGTCTTATATTTTTCTTTAAATTGTTACTATAGAATTGTGCAATATTATTTAATTTGCTATTATTATTCATTTTGATAATTAGATTATTTGTTGGGTCATTGTAATTATTGGTTGTTTTATTATAATTATTGGTGTTTATAGTTTTTATATAATACAAAGGTAAAAATATATTTCTCTCGAACAAGATTTGTTGTCCATTAATACGATAGATATGTCATTATTAATTTAAAATTATATGGTTACAATATCAAATAAACAACGCAAAAAGTATATATACTAACATTAGTATTTTTTTCGTATTACAAGTACATTAAATACAATAACAAAGAACGTGGATATACTTTATAAAATCCACTAATTTCCAATTTGGTATAAATTAATAATGTTTTTATAAGTTAAAGTAAACATCCGCCCAGTCGGGCGGGTCAAGATCTAGTATATATTATACATGAAAAATGTGGACATGGATACCAAAATGTGAATGATAGAGCAATAGATTAATTGTGGTTATGGACACTAAATCTTGGAAAAAAAAATTGTAGATGCATCAAACTAGGATAACTAAATTTATTGAAAACCAATGAATGAGGCCTAAAGGCGAATTTTGATGGATGTGATATTATTTGTGGATAATAGAATTTAAACTATACGTGGACATAGATATCAAAGTGTGGACATGGACACTAAAACATTAACATACATACTTAGACCAAGTTAGATCCACACTAATTACATATATTGAGAGTTATGGAATGCAAGACCAAATGAAAGTAGGTGTATTCAATTCTCTTCTTTTAACATCCACGCATATATATATATATACAAAAAATGTGGACATGGAGACAATAGATATTTACAAAAATTATGGACACAAATTAATCTACTATAAACCCGTGTACCCATTCTGTAATCACAAGGATATAGATTCTCATAAGTTAGCTATGATAATGAATAATGCTTAGCAAGATTCACAGTTTAAATGTACAATAAGGTTTCTTACCAGCACCAAATCTCCAAGAACTTGCTAACAGCTTTATAAGTACGGTAAACAGAAGACAAAAAAACAAACCAAAATTCCATTTGCAAACACCCCAGCTGGTCGGAACTCTGTTCTTCCAGGAACACCAAACTCATCCACAATGCTCTGAAGATGAAACTGTTTTAGCATTTCTCAGCTTTCTTTTAGTACTCATCCACATCTTTTGGAACACCAAACTCATCCACAATGCCCACAATGACCTCGGGTTTGTTCTTCCAGGAACACCAAACTCATCCACAATGACCTCAGCATTTCTCAGCTTTTCTTTTGGTACTGAGATGCAACTGTTTTAGCTTCTGCAAGGGTAACATTCATGTGATGGCTATGCTCATCTGCAACTGCGTCTTGCAGCTTCAGCTCCTCTGTTAAAAGGTCCACAAACTGCTTCTCAATTTCCTGTTTGATCTCTTGAACATCACCTCCACAATTTGTCCAAATCACAAATCAGACAAGGAACATCTTCACAGGAGAATACAAGAGCCATAATAACTATATGACTAGATACATAAACAGAATGGTAACGTGTTTGAACACATATAACTATCAAAGAAACACTGACAAAGTGACAAAATCAGGCTTCAGATGGGATAATTAATGGCTACCTAAGCTTCAATTTCCCATAAAACTCATAGAAGTCTAGACTCAGAAGACATGAGAAAGATAAAGATGGCTCTTCGTGGTGGTCGTGGCTGACGGAGACTCTGAGGCGGACCTGCGACATGGTGGGATGGGATCTTCAAATCGACTTTGAAGAACAGGCCATACTGCCATAAACAAAAACAATTATTATCAAATCCAACATTCAATAAACCAATCCACATCTGTATCCACTACCCCCTCATCAATAACCACCACAATCTCTACTGTGATATCCACGGCTTTCACCTCCGTATCTCCCACCCTCATGTCTTCCATCTTGCCATATCCACAACCACTGTATCCACACTCATGTCTTCCACCACAGCTTCCCCCATATCCACAATAATCTCCACTGCGGTATTGCGTCTCCACCACAATCCCCATATCTCCCTCAAGCTTCAAAAGCTCACCGTCTCAGCCTCGATCTCAGTTCGAACCTCTTTAACGGATTAATTGCTTTAGTCACCGGAACTGGTTCGTCGGAACTCACGTCTCCTCTATAACTTCACTGAATTCTCCAAATCTCCTCCGTTCAAGTCTAGAAAGCTTGCCGCTCTCGGCTTCAGTGTGAAGTCGCCTTCTTCATGGCGATTATATTGTCGCCGCCGGTTAAGCTTGTGAAAGCCAAGAAAGATGGATTTGGAGGCGACAGAAGAACAACCAACCTTCAATGATGCCATTAAATCCGTCTTCAGCTCGATAAAGGTCTCTATTTGAAAAAAAAATTAGGGATTAAATTTGAAAAAAAATTAGGGATTCAATGAAAGGTCAGAGTTTATGAATTGAGACAATATTTGGAAAATTTCTATTTTTTGGGTTTTGTTTTCTTAATTTAATGAGATTGAATTGGAGAGAAGGTATCAAAAGTGAAGGGGAGAGAGGTGAACAAGGGAGAGAAAGGGTTGGAGAGAGTGTAACAAGAATAAATTATGTCACTAGGGTATTTTGGTCTTTAGCCAATGAGAAAGTGTGTGCCAAGCACAAAGTGTCTAATAATGTTAATATAAAGACATAAAGTGTCTCTAGGAGTAATTTTTTCTTTTATTATCAACATCTGAGTTTTATTAACTCGAAAACAAGAGTACATAAGCAAGGTAAAGTTGACACATTACAATGTGTTAAAAAAGTAGAGCAAATTGATAGAGTTTACAAATTCCTTACTCCTTTATTGAACAGAAAAAGTGATCACAAAGATGATAAACGAACAGCTTTGAGCTTGACTCTGGCTAGACTTTCATGGTGAGCTTCACCTTGGTCGCCGATCTTATGGCGATCGGGTTAAGATGATTCATGGCGTTAATCTACAACAACATCAAAGCATCCCCTTCTTCTTCAATCCAGCTTCCTATTTATACATCGTCTTCTTCGTTCTAAAAAATTCAATGACAAACATTCTCCAATGCTTAGAGTCTTTCATTTACTCTATTTACTGTCTATGTTAGCTTCTGCATGTGCCAAGTAAATAGTAAGATAGACGATGTCTATCAATACTCCCATCAACCAAAACAAACTTACCTCAAGCTTCCATGAAAAGAAACCACCATCCTTATGTACTTATTAACCATCGTGTAGCTCCATTGAGATGAAAGCATGGCAAGTCTATATGCCTTGAACGATCCAGCTTCAATCTCTAAACCTTTCTGCCACTCTAATACGCCAACAATCTCTTATGAACAATTGGAATGATTCTTACTTCTCCAGCAATGCCAAACAAACAAGAACTCCTCAAATGACTAAGCAGAATTTGCACTTGCTTTGGTCTAACTTTTGTATTTGAACATCCATGTTTTGTACCACTTCTTGCATTTCTGTCTTTGTTTTATCATATAATTCCTTAATATATCAGTGTACATATTATTTATATTTATCTATGTGCATATTGTTTATGTTCCTCACTTTTTGATATGTTATATTTGTGTTTTGGATTTATATGATGCAATTTGTATATGAATATTAATCATATAACCCTAATTGATTTGATAGAAGCATTGATCATGGTTTATGACGCATACTGAATCTGATCACTTGACTGATTGAACAATAGAAACTACAAATTGCATTTAATCTCTTAACTTAAGTACCAAGACTCTACAATTAAGGAATCAACACGTCAAAACCCATCAATTTGGTTATTTTCGATCAGCTTAATTTTGAAAGTTAATATTGTTTTCTATATGTTCATTTCTTAATTATATTACTTTCCATCATTTTGAAATTGAAAGCTAAAAGTTAGGGATTGGCAACTAAAAATGTACCGACGGTATATATTTGTCAAAATGTAAAGTTGAATCCCATATTATCAACATATAAACCCTAAAATTTGCAATAATTTCTTGTTGATTTTGAAAATTAAAAAATATTCCACGTTTTAACGCGGTAGTATCCTAGTAAATTAATTATACGTTAAGCATGGCAAACTATTTTTTTGTTTCTCTTTAAGCATGGCAATTTAGAACGTGAAAAGACATTACTTAGAGCATCTCCAACTCATAACACTATTTTGTGTCAAAACCACACTATTTTAGTGTAATTTTAGCACTAAAAAGAGTTCTTCTCCAACCACAACACCAAACTTCACACTAAAAATTATTTTATAATATTATATGTATTTATCTTTTTATTTCTCATTTATTTATTTGTAAATTTTATTAATAAAATAACTGAATTGTATTTTAGTGGAGTGAATAGTGTTTTAATGTGATGAATAGTGTCACACCAAATTTAGTGTGAAATTATAGTGTTGCACTAAAATAGTGTAATTTTTGCAGTCCTTTTAGAGATGATTTTGGTATAAAAACTACATTAAAATAGTGTTTTGCAGTCCCATTGGAGATGGCCTTACGATTTAAATCAACTCATCAACACGATTTTTTAAATTCTCTACTATCTTTGTTACCAAACAAAATTTATTTTTTTTAAAGACTTTTAACCCTATTACTTAAGCATATAGTACCGACGGTATATATTTGTCAAAAATGTAAAGTTGAATCCCATATTATCAACATATAAACCCTAAAATTTGTTTTGGTATAAAAACTACATTAAAATAGTGTTTTGTTTGGTAATAGGGTTAAAAGTCTTTAAAAAATTAAATTTTGTTTGGTAACAAAGATATTAGAGAATTTTGTCTTTTCTTTATTTAAATGATAGATTTAAATATTTAATGTCATTTCCTAAATACAACATTATAAGTAAATTATATAATATAATTAATACGATGAAAATTATATATTTTATTGTTAAACTACTAAATACAACATTATAAGTAAATTATATAATATAATTAATAATATATTTTATTGATATGATCCTCATACTTAAAATGTTGTATTTACTAGTTTAATATTTTATGTTAACTTAATTTTTTTTTTAATTTTCTATCAAATAAGAAAAATTACTACCTTTTTGTTGATAAATATTTGTGCTAAAATTATTTATTTAATAGTATTATGTATAAATAATATATATTTCTTATTTTTATTCTATAAAATATTACTATTATTAATTTAATATGTTTACTAACTATTTAAATAAATAAAAAAATACAAAATAGCCTATTTAGAAACCGAAATATCGTCTTATTACATTAAAGTCAATATCTAAGCATATAAAGTAAAATTCACAAAATGTTATAAAAGATAAATATATTTATAGTTTTTGGTATATAACTGGATAAACAGGAAACCGACGGTATATAAACTGAATTAAGAAATGAACATATAGTACCGACGGTATATATTAGGGTATATATTACTTTCCATCATTTTGTTTTAGCTTAAATTCATAATAAATTTATATAAGTCTTTGCTTACTCTAATAAATTTGTTTTCTTCAAATATATTTCAATTACACATAAACCAATTACAAATAAAACTGAAAAGATTACATTATATAAACATGGTCAATTTCTCACCATCTTATTAGATATAATATTTATGACTATAACTTTTAATTTTCTAACATCTATAAATTTAAAATAATTTTTAGTCAATCACTCCGCGCGCGCGGATTACAACCTAGTAAATTATATAAGACAAAAACTCGTCTGGAATTTCTTTGTAAATACTAAAATGTTTTGATCTAAAGTTGCAATTTTTGAAACCATCTTAAAACAAATTGATTGCTTTGTAAGTGAAGGATGTTGACGGACAACCAAGTCCTTAGTTCGACATCGACTTGATTTTTTTACTCTAATTCTCTTCAAGCTCTTATTTGCTCCAAAATCTCCAAATTTGTTCAAAACATACCTAGATTTGTAATTAAAAATAACTTGAAATTAATATAAAGGCTTTAAAAAAGGATTTACATCTTGGTCAAAACTTGTAAAACCATGATATATCAAAAAATTATCTTCCAAGTTCATCCATGAAATCGAAAGATACTGGCCAAAAGGTTAAAGGATAATTAGTCGAGGAATTCATTTCGTCTGCTTCTGAGCAGGATGCTTACCTTCTTCTCCTGCCTTAATAATTTACTAGATTTTGACCCGCGCTTTTGAAGCGCGGAATATTTTACGATGAAAAATTTCACTAATAATTTAACAAATATTTTGGTTATTTTTAAAGAGTGTGTATTTAAAATATTTTTGCATTTAAATCAGTATTTTTAAATTCAACCCGATTGTGATTATACCGGTTAATCCGGAGATCTGACAATTCAATTTATGTTTTTAAAATATTCATATTAAAAATCACTAAAACCCGAGACTAACCGATTGAACTGATGGATGACCGATATGTAATCTAATTGGATTTAAATTGTAATAGTTTCATAATTTGTAATCTTATAATCGAAATTTTAAAGTTCACTATTTTGCAATTTATGAAATTATGACGTTTCTACAAAATTTTAAAGAGAAAATGATAGATATAAATAACTAAGATTAATTATTGTATTATTTGGAAACATTGATAGTAGTATAAAAAAATATATGTTTAGAAACATTGATAGTAGTATAAAGAAATAAGTATATTGTTTGAAAACATGGATAGTAGTATAAAGAAATGAACATTAGTGACTTAATGTATGTTTAACTATAAACTATAAAGGTGTATTTAATTTAAAAACTTACAAATAAATGTTAGGTCCAATATAATGTTTCTGTTTTAATAAGATATAGATGGCTTCTGAGTTGGGTTTTTTCCTTGCTTCTGGGTAAAATGAAAAAACTTCTACTAAAAGGAAAATATTTTCATATTTCAGATATACAACTATCTGATCTAATTATTGACTATGGACAACCTATAAAAAGGAAATATAATCCATAGAATAAAATATCAACTATTAAAGAATTCGACCATAGAATTAGTAGGTAGAACTAGGGTTCATGAACGAGTATGTTGTAGTCCTGGCTTTATTGACCAGTAAAATTTATATTTTTTTCCTTGAATCTCGTTTTCTGTTAATGACTATTGTCTGTTTTGTAGTAACACAAAGAATCTGCACAAATTTACTCTAAACATGTTTATATTATATAACTGAGCAACATTTCTCATTAGTTTAAAACTATAACTTAGTAACATTTCTCATTAGTTTTTATTACACATAATTTCTATAGTATTACACATAAGAATCTCTTCCCTTGGGGTAATTAAGCTGTGATAGCACCTTCTAGAGCTTCTCCTAGCTAGTGAGCATTTTTCATTAGCATTTTCATCAAATTATCACACATCCACCCCTCGTATCCATCACCACAACGTTGCAGTGTATCAAGTTTTGGGTTTATAATAATTGGTTCTAAAAGATAGGCATATTTATGGTTCCAAAAATAAAATTGGTCGGAAAGAATCTGCACAAATTACTCTAAACATGTTTATACTTATATAACTGAGCAACATTTCTCATTAGTTTAAAACTATAACTTAGTAACAATTCTCATTAGTTTTTATTACACATAATTTCTATTAGTATTACACATAAGAATCTCTTCCTTTGGGTAATTAAGCTGTGATAGCACCTTCTAGAGCTTCTCCTAGCTAGTGAGCATTTTTCATTAGCATTTTCATCAAATTATCAGACATCCACCCCTCGTATCCATCACCACAACGTTGCAGTGTATCAAGTTTTGGGTTTATAATAATTGGTTCTAAAAAGATAGGCATATTTATGGTTCCAAAAATCAAATTGGTCGGAAAGATAGGCATCTATTACACTACTAAAAGGAAGATATGGAGCTCTATGAGAGCAGCCACATCACTTAATTTAATCGGCCAATAGAAAATAAGATCATCTGCCACGTTGGACAGATGGAGGTAAACAGGTTTCGCGTTGTGTTGGGCTGTTAAGTCTCTTACTCTTCGTCTTCTCCGAACGACGACTCTCATCAATCAATACAGTCCTTTACTTCCAATCAATACATTCATAATGATTTCGTTTCGCCTCCCTCTTCTCCTCCTTCTTTATATACAGTTCCTCTTTCGCTTTTTCCAAACCAAACTCTAGATCTCCTCCAACCTCAATCCATGGCGATGAAACCAAATGGATTAGCGAAACACCATGGCGTTTCATTTTTAATCCTTCATCTTGATTTCAATTACCAAAACACCATCGCAGGTTAGTGTTTTCAATGGGAAAAGGTGTGAATCTTAGGAATTGTTCTATGGGGATGATGAATAATTATATATCTTTTGATGTGTGTTTTAAAAGTGATCTGATAATAAGCTTGATTCAAATTATCTAACACCAATTGCTTTCTAGGGTTTATAACGATTGCTTTCAAAGTTATATCTATCCACATTTTTATATTAGATTCCTAATCTCTTTTGGACGTATTGTACAGTCAATCACTATTCAATGCCTTGAAACACTTTTACATGGCCTTGGACTTATAAACTGTGATTTGAAACCTCAGAACATATTGGTCAAAAGCTACAGCAGATGTGAATTGGTTGCAGCTGTTTCGAGACAGAGTACATATTCTACTATGTCCAGTCGAGGTCATATAGAGCACCAGAAGTAATTTTTGGGACTGGAACTCTTGGATGGCTTTGTTATCTCTCATCAGTAACTATTTTTCTCATTTCCTTTCCTCAGTATATCAATGTTTTTCTTTCATTTTTGACAGAAGCATGCATTTTCTTTTTCTTCTTCTGGTCAATCAGTTTCTTTGTCTTTATTTGTAAAGGATGGCGTGGTATATTATAGTTTGTATTGCAGGTGTGAATGGAGATTATGGTGGTGCTTGAGTAAATGAAGAGTGAGTTTCTATATGTTTTCCCAATTTTCATCTCTTTTGGTAATAATAAGATGGTTGAGCTTTGGTTTTAAGATGTTCCATTGCAGTCAACTCCCGAGCCAAACTGAGAATACCTGCAGAGGAAGGATGGTTGAGCTTTGGTCGTGATCTGGGATATAGACTCAAGTAATTTGACTTGGCGATATCTATGGACCTGGTCGCTGTCGACCTCTGCTTGTGCATATTATTGTATAAAAAGGGTTTTAAAACTGATCATCAAAAGGAATGCTTCTTGCTCCAGTGAGATCTTGAATGTTGAGCATTTGAAGCATGCATGTGTTTAGACAACGTATTGCACTAGCACTATTTCACAAAGTAACTGATCACATGATAAGGCGAGCGTAAGTTTTTGAAAGTTGGTTCTGTTCTTGCAGGAAGCACATACAGGAAAAAGGGAAATATGGGGATGCCGTGATTCCTGTGGCAAGGCGTTAAGGAGACTTAAAGTCGAAGCTACCACTATGCAGCCTCAATTGTTACAAGGTTATTTTAGGAGAAGATGCAACAACCTTTGATTTGTTGCTAATTACTTTAACATATTTTATCAAAAAGTAGCATTAACACGTAATTGTTTTTTACATGCCCAAATCTTTGTCAACCAGAGAAGGAACTCAATTGATATGTTTTTTTCTTTTGGTTTTCACTAAAAAAAAAGACAACTATTTTTTCATTGAAAATTTATTGGCATCAATAAACCTTTCAGTTCACATTGAATGTACCTCCGCCTGACGTGATCTCATAAGATTTTCAAAGAATTAAGAGTATATGAACAACACATAAGATTGTAAAATATGCTAAACTATTGAAAATCCTCATATACAATTTTTGAAACACCAAAAAAAATGATAGATCATCATCTTGATCTAATACTTTAAACTTATCAAGATTAAAAATATTATTTCAAAATAAAAATGAAAGTCAATATAAGGTAAAAAAAAATGAAAAATTGTTATTAATTGATATACATACTAAATATTTGAAAAGCAACAAAAATGAACAAAAATTAAAATTAAATCTTATCTAACAAATGCAAAAGAAGGCAATTTTTTTAAAAAATATGTATGTATCAAGAAAATGTAAATCATATAGAAAGATAAAATAACAAATTATAATCAAAAATTTATATCTACACGTTTTATTTTCCAATAGGTAGTATATATTTGATTTTTTTTTGAAAATTAGTAGAAATAGTTAGGTTAAAAATATAAAGAAATAACTTGATATGATATTCTTTGGAAGAGAAACAAAAAAAAACTAAGCAATATTATCAATATAAAATAAAAAATAAAAAATAAACTCAAATGAATATATTATTTTAAGAAACTTAACTTAATATCTATGATATCTCTTTAAAATTTTATATCAAAATATCATAATAAAAATATGTCATAAAG
>NC_079518.1:23341032-23375129 GCF_000801105.2 Raphanus sativus | reverse complement strand
CAGCAATGCCAAACAAACAAGAACTCCTCAAATGACTAAGCAGAATTTGCACTTGCTTTGGTCTAACTTTTGTATTTTGAACATCCATGTTTGTGTACCACTTCTTGCATTCTGTCTTGTGTTTATCATATAATTCCTTAATATATCAGTGTACATATATTTATATTTATCCTATGTGCATATTGTTTATGTTCCTCACTTTTTGATATGTTATATTTGTGTTTTGGATTTATATGATGCAATTTGTATTTGAATATTAATCATATAACCCTATTGATTTGATAGAAGCATTGATCATGGTTTTATGACGCATACTGATCTTGATCACTTGACTGATTGAACAATAGAAACTACAAATTGCATTTAATCTCTTAACTTAAGTACCAGACTCTACAATTAAGGAATCAACACGTCAAAACCCATCAATTTGTTATTTTCGATCAGCTTAATTTTGAAAGTTAATATTGTTTCTATATGTTCATTTCTTAATTATATTACTTTCCATCATTTTTGAAATTGAAAGCTAAAAGTTAGGATTGGCAACTAAAATGTACCGACGGTATATATTTGTCAAAATGTAAAGTTGAATCCCTATTATCAACATATAACCCTAAAATTTGCAATAATTTCTTGTTGATTTTTGAAAATTAAAAAAATATTCCACGTTTTACGCGGTAGTATCCTAGTAAATTAATTATACGTTAAGCATGGCAAACTATTTTTTGTGTTTCTCTTTAAGCATGGCAATTTAGAACGTGAAAAGACATTACTTAGAGCATTCCAACTCATAACACTATTTTGTGTGTCAAACCCACTATTTAGTGTAATTTTAGCACTAAAAAGAGTTCTTCTCCAACCACAACACCAAACTTCACACTAAAAATATTTTATAATATTATATGTATTTATCTTTTATTTCTCATTTATTTATTTGTAATTTTATTTAATAAAATAACTGAATTGTATTTTAGTGGAGTGAATAGTGTTTTAATGTGATGAATAGTGTCACACCAATTTAGTGTGAAATTTATAGTGTTGCCACTAAAATAGTGTAATTTTTGCAGTCCTTTTAGAGATGATTTTGGTATAAAAACTACATTAAAATAGTGTTTTGCAGTCCCATTGGAGATGGCCTTACGATTTAAATCAACTCAATCAAACACGATTTTTTTAATTCTCTACTATCTTTGTTACCAAACAAAATTTATTTTTTTTAAAGACTTTTAACCCTATTACTTAAGCATATAGTACCGACGGTATATATTTGTCAAAAATGTAAAGTTGAATCCATATTATCAACATATAAACCCTAAAATTTGTGTTTGGTATAAAAACTACATTAAAATAGTGTTTTGTTTGGTAATAGGGTTAAAAGTCTTTAAAAATTAAATTTTGTTTGGTAACAAGATATTAGAGAATTTTGTCTTTTCTTTATTTAAATGATAGATTTAAATATTTAATGTCATTTCCTAAATACAACATTATAAGTAATTATATAATATAATTAATACGATGAAAATTTATATATTTATTGTTAAAACTACTAAATACAAACATTATAAGTAAATTATATAATATAATTAATAATATATTTTATTGATATGATCCTCATACTTAAAATGTTGTATTTACTAGTTTAATATTTATGTTAACTTAATTTTTTTTTTAATTTTCTATCAAATAAGAAAAATTACTACCTTTTTGTTGATAAATATTTGTGCTAAAAAATTATTATTTAATAGTATTATGTATAAATAATATATATTTCTTATTTTTATTCTATAAAATATTACTATTATTAATTTAATATGTTTACTAACTATTTAAATAAATAAAAAAATACAAAATAGCCTATTTAGAAACCGAAATATCGTCTTATTACATTAAAGTCAATATCTAAGCATATAAAGTAAAATTCACAAAATGTTATAAAAGATAAAAATATATTTATAGTTTTTGGTATATAACTGGATAAACAGGAAACCGACGGTATATAAACTGAATTAAGAAATGAACATATAGTACCGACGGTATATATTAGGGTATATATTACTTTCCATCATTTTGTTTTAGCTTAAATTCATAATAAATTTATATAAGTCTTTGCTTACTCTAATAAATTTGTTTTCTTCAAATATATTTCAATTACACATAAACCAATTACAAATAAAACTGAAAAAGATTACATTATATAACATGGTCAATTTCTCACCATCTTATTAGATATAATATTTATGACTATAACTTTTAATTTTCTAACATCTATAAATTTAAAATAATTTTTAGTCAATCACTCCGCGCGCGCGGATTACAACCTAGTAAATTATATAAGACAAAAACTCGTCTGGAATTTCTTTGTAAATACTAAAATGTTTTGATCTAAAGTTGCAATTTTTGAAACCATCTTAAAAACAAATTGATTGCTTTGTAAGTGAAGGATGTTGACGGACAACCAAGTCCTTAGTTCGACATCGACTTGATTTTTTTACTCTAATTCTCTTCAAGCTCTTATTTGCTCCAAAATCTCCAAATTTGTTCAAAACATACCTAGATTTGTAATTAAAAATAACTTGAAATTAATATAAAGGCTTTAAAAAAGGATTTACATCTTGGTCAAAACTTGTAAAACCATGATATATCAAAAAATTATCTTCCAAGTTCATCCATGAAATCGAAAGATACTGGCCAAAAGGTTAAAGGATAATTAGTCGAGGAATTCATTTCGTCTGCTTCTGAGCAGGATGCTTACCTTCTTCTCCTGCCTTAATAATTTACTAGATTTTGACCCGCGCTTTTGAAGCGCGGAATATTTTACGATGAAAAATTTCACTAATAATTTAACAAATATTTTGGTTATTTTTAAAGAGTGTGTATTTAAAATATTTTTGCATTTAAATCAGTATTTTTAAATTCAACCCGATTGTGATTATACCGGTTAATCCGGAGATCTGACAATTCAATTTATGTTTTTAAATATTCATATTAAAAAATCACTAAAACCCGAGACTAACCGATTGAACTGATGGATGACCGATATGTAATCTAATTGGATTTAAATTGTAATAGTTTCATAATTTGTAATCTTATAATCGAAATTTTAAAGTTCACTATTTTGCAATTTATGAAATTATGACGTTTCTACAAAATTTTAAAGAGAAAATGATAGATATAAAATAACTAAGATTAATTATTGTATTATTTGGAAACATTGATAGTAGTATAAAAAATATATTGTTTAGAAACATTGATAGTAGTATAAAGAAATAAGTATATTGTTTGAAAACATGGATAGTAGTATAAAGAAATGAACATTAGTGACTTAATGTATGTTTAACTATAAACTATAAAGGTGTATTTAATTTAAAAACTTACAAAATAAATGTTAGGTCCAATATAATGTTTCTGTTTTAATAAGATAGATGGCTTCTGAGTTGGGTTTTTTCCTTGCTTCTGGGTAAAATGAAAAAACTTCTACTAAAAGGAAAAATATTTTCATATTTCAGAATATACAACTATCTGATCTAATTATTGACTATGGACAACCTATAAAAGGAAATATAATCCATAGAATAAAATATCAACTATTAAAGAATTCGACCATAGAATTAGTAGGTAGAACTAGGGTTCATGAACGAGTATGTTGTAGTCCTGGCTTTATTGACCAGTAAAATTTATATTTTTTTCCTTGAATCTCGTTTTCTGTTAATGACTATTGTCTGTTTTGTAGTAACACAAAGAATCTGCACAAATTTACTCTAAACATGTTTATATTATATAACTGAGCAACATTTCTCATTAGTTTAAAACTATAACTTAGTAACATTTCTCATTAGTTTTTATTACACATAATTTCTATTAGTATTACACATAAGAATCTCTTCCTTTGGGTAATTAAGCTGTGATAGCACCTTCTAGAGCTTCTCCTAGCTAGTGAGCATTTTTCATTAGCATTTTCATCAAATTATCACACATCCACCCCTCGTATCCATCACCACAACGTTGCAGTGTATCAAGTTTTGGGTTTATAATAATTGGTTCTAAAAAGATAGGCATATTTATGGTTCCAAAAATAAAATTGGTCGGAAAGAATCTGCACAAATTTACTCTAAACATGTTTATACTTATATAACTGAGCAACATTTCTCATTAGTTTAAAACTATAACTTAGTAACAATTCTCATTAGTTTTTATTACACATAATTTCTATTAGTATTACACATAAGAATCTCTTCCTTTGGGTAATTAAGCTGTGATAGCACCTTCTAGAGCTTCTCCTAGCTAGTGAGCATTTTTCATTAGCATTTTCATCAAATTATCACACATCCACCCCTCGTATCCATCACCACAACGTTGCAGTGTATCAAGTTTTGGGTTTATAATAATTGGTTCTAAAAAGATAGGCATATTTATGGTTCCAAAAATCAAATTGGTCGGAAAGATAGGCATATTAATAATATTTGGTCGGAAAGATAGGCATATTAATAATATTTGGTCGGAAAGATAGGCATATTTATGGTTCCAAAAATCAAATTGCATAAAGATAAACAAAAAGCCAAAAACTATAAAGAACAGCTCGCGGTGTAGAGTACTTGAAAAACACTGTCCTTTTAAGTTCTGACTAGGGGTCTCCAATTTGGATATCTTTTCGGTTTCGGTTCGGTTTTTTTGACTTTTCGGTATTTCGTTTTATAAAAAATAGCTACTATATTAAAAATCATATCTACTTTGATTTAATTCAGTTTATATACCGTCGGTTTCCGGTTTATCCAGTTATATACCAAAAAACTATAAATATATTTATCTTTTATAATATTTTGTGAATTTTACTTTATATGCTTAGATATTGACTTTAATGTAATAAGACGATATTTCGGTTTCTAAATAGGCTATTTGTATTTTTTATTTATTTAAATAGTTAGTAAACATATTAAATTAATAATAGTAATATTTTTATAGAATAAAAATAAGAAATATATATTATTTATACATAATACTATTAAATAAATAATTTTAGCACAAATATTTATCAACAAAAAGGTAGTAATTTTTCTTATTTGATAGAAAATTAAAAAAAAAATTAACTTAACATAAAATATTAAACTACTAAATACAACATTTTAAGTATGAGGATCATATCAATAAAATATATTATTAATTATATTATATAATTTACTTATAATGTTGTATTTAGTAGTTTAATATTTTATGGTAAGTTAAAAGTTTTTCTTAAATTTTCTATCAAATAAACAAAAATTTCTACCTTTTTGTTGATAAATATTTGTGCTTAAATTAATAATAGTAATATTTTTATAGAATAAAAATAAGAAATATGAGTTACACATAATACTATTAAATAAATAATCTTAGCACAAATATTTATCAACAAAAAGGTAGTAATTTTTTTTATTTGATAGAAAATTAAAAAAACTTTTAACTTAACATAAAATATTAAACTACTAAATACAAAATTTGAAGTACCAGGATCATATCAATAAAATATATTATTAATTATATTATATAATTTACTTATAATTATACCATTATATTTAAAATGATCGGTATATTTGGTTTAATCAGTCTATATACTAAACTATATCTATATACCGCCGTTTCTTAAAAATAACATTCGGTATATTTGGTACTACGAAATCCAAACTACGTTATCTATTTCAGTTCGCTTCAGTTTTTAGTTGCTTCTGTTTTACCGAGTTGAACACTTCTAGTTCTGACCCGTACACACGCAAAGCACAAAGACACGTGTGAGCTAAGTTTCAGAAATAAACTCATACTTTGAATTCTAGTACTTTTAAAACAAATAATTCGTGCCGCCACTATGTTTTCATATTATAGAAAACTTATCTTCGATGAATAAAAATTGGGTTGGTCATATTAAAGATTAGTACGATAATGGTCTCAGTGCGCATTTGCTTGTCTAATTCAAACATATAGTATCCTGTATAGTATATCACGAAAGATGAATATATAATCTCATATATAAAATCATATAGTATTGAATAAATACGATATTATCCAGAAAATGTTTTTCTTTATTTATTGAAAATGGCTCAATATACAGCAAATGTTACATATTGCATTGTGACCAAAGGATGGTTTACTAAGTTTTTTAGGATTTTGAATGAGGTTTGAAGCAAATAAATTAATTTTGAGGATCTAAAAGTCAATCATGATAATAATTGAAAATGTTTTTAATCATGTTTTCTAGAAATAGAAAAGTCATGGTGATGGAGTCATGAATATAGATAGATAAAAGGACAACAACATAAATAGTTTACAGAAATATATTATTTGTTTCTGTTACTCACGGATACATTCTTTTTCCAAGCAGAGAGAAGAAGGAAGTAAAAGAGAAGTGGCGTGTTGTTTTCTCCAAAACTCAACCCCTCTTCTTATCTTCTTCAGTTCTTCTCCTCTTCAAATCTCAGTCTTATACAAAGCCATAGATACATAGGTCAAACTCAGTCTATATTGCTCATATCCAATCGTTTCAAAGGATTTTGGTTGTTGTACGTGTGTGTTTGGAACTTTGGATGGTGATGAAGGGAATGCGTGTTGGGAAATACGAGCTTGGGGAAACGCTTGGTGAAGGGAACTCTGCAAAAGTCAAACTCGCTACAGATACTGTTTCTGGCCAATCGTTTGCCGTCAAAATCATCGACAAGTCTCGTACCAGTCGCCTCAACGTCCCTTTTCAGGTTTTTGCATTTTGAATCAACACTTTTTTTATCTTACTCTAGATTTGATTGGCTTAAAGGTGGATTCAAGTTCTTACACAGTCTTGATTTCGAGAACTTACAGATTAAGAGAGAGATACGTACACTCAAAATCTTGAAGCATCCAAACATTGTTAGATTACATGAGGTACATGTTTTAATAGCCTATGGAGATTATTGGATGCTTGTGATTGAATTCTTCGTTTAATCTAGATATGAGTGACCAATAACATTCTCATTACAACGTAAGGTTTTTCTATTTCACTTTTTTTGCTAGAATACATTTGACAAGGATTAAACATTAAACCTGTGAAACTTTTTGATTTGTTTACTTGCGCATAAGTGTATCCTAGTCACTTTGATATTTTTAATTTTGGTTAACCTTTCTTCTCACGTTGCTAAATAGACACGCTTAACATATCATCAATTTTTTTACTTTATTTTTTTTTGTCGTCGTAGCTTGAGTCTTGATCATTAGCTGGCTCACGATGGATTTGATGACCTGACCAATTCAATTATGAGGTCGGTCCCAAAAAAAAATGGCGACTTAAATAATGATAATGGCAAATCATATTCACTATTGCCTCATTTTTTGGTTAAATATCAGTCTTAATAAAACTAAAAAAATTCCAAACACTACAGGAGGTAATTATTGCATAATTTTATGGAAACGACCTGAGTATAAATACTATTAAAACAGGATCCTATTGGATTTTTTACTAAAAATACCATTTTCTTTATTAACATTGCATATTTCTTTAAGGGTAATCAAGTAATATTAATAACACATCTATATTGGGTCATTTTTTTTATCCAGCCCACTGCCCACTTCAGATCTCTCTTGGGCCATTTGGGCCGATTAAGAAATCAGATCCAATTTTTATTTTTTCTCCAAGTTCAAATAAATTCTTTTCAATCATTCTTAATATTTTGTGTAGTAAACAAAAATTAATCACTTAATTATTATTATTTTTTAAGCATTCCTAAAAAATGATTTTTTCATTGAAAAGTATAAATATTTATTAAAAGTATATTATTTTTTTATTTAAAAAATTAACCACATAATAAAATTAATTTATCAGAGTTATACCAACTTAATTCATTAAAAAATAAACTATAATTTTCTAAACATAAATACTCATTAGACCTCGACGTTCGGGTACGGATTGGTTCTTTTGGGTATCGGATTTTTTTGGGTTTTGAAATTAAATCCTATTCGGGTATTATAGAATTTTGGATCGGGTTCGGATCGGGTCTTTCAGGGTCCGGGTGGGTTCGGTTCTCAGGCATAAGAACCTGAAAAATAACCAAATAACCAAATTATCTAAAACGGGTTCGGTTAGTTGTACTCAAAGTAATCAAAGTATCCGATTCAGTTCAAATTTTTGTATCCAAATTATTCAAAATTAACCAAAAATAACCAAAAAGTATCCATTCTATACAGTTTTTTGGGTAAACTTTTATCCAAACTATCATATTTTATCTAAAAAATACTCAAAAGTACCGAAATAACTACTATAGTTAACTTATAATATTAATTTAAAATATTAAAATAATTATAAATATAATTATAACATATATTTTTAGATATATATTCACATTTCGGATATCTTAGGATACTCATTCGGTTCTCGGTTTGGATCGGGTTCAGGACCGGTTCTTTGGATATAGCAATTTAGAACTCATTCGGATATTTATCCCGGGTCTGATCGGGTTCGGGATCCTGATTTTCGGGATCCTGATTTTCGGGTCAGTTTCGGGTTGGTTCTTCGGATCCGGATATTGTGCTCAGGTCTATACTCATTTAATACGAAATACGATAAAGAAAGATAAAAAGCTTAAGTCTTTTATAAAAACAAATATATGAAAATATGACATTTACTAAATATTTGTCAGTTTAAAAAAATAAAGGAAAATAAATACGCGCTTTGAAAGCGCGGATCAAAATCTAGTACATTGTTAAATGACCTGCATAAGAAAATCGAAGTTTGATACAGTCTTTATATTAACTGTGGTCCAGATTTTGTATCTATTTTATTAAAGTAGAAATACTTTAAGCTTTTGTTTGGTAATAGGGTTAAAAGTCTTTAAAAAATTAAATTTTGTTTGGTAACAAAGATAGTAGAGAATTTTGTCTTTTCTTTATTTAAATGATAGATTTAAATATTTAATGTCATTTCCTAATTAAAATAATAGATTTCTTTAATAGAATGAATCTTAACCAAAATAAATTTCCTTATAGATTTTTTGTTAACTTTTAATATTTTTCAATATTTATTAATAAAAATAATAAAATAAAAATCACACATCAAAATCAATTTATATATCATATAAATAAGATATAAAATATTTTATTTATAATTGTTAGTATAACACTTTTATAATATAAGTTCAATTAGTTATAAATATTAGATTTTATATGATACACTGTGATATAATAAACGACTAAAATCACATAATATAATTATTTAAAGTAATAAATAAAAAATTGTTTTAAAATGTTATACTAACAATTATGTAATACATATTAATTTACACACACACACATATATATATAATATATATATATATATATATATATATATATATATATATATATATATTATCATTAGAACAAAGAAAAAAACTTGAAGTGAAAGCAAATATTTATACGGCCACGGGTCAAACTATAGAAATAAACAACAATGGCGTAAGATTTTTCTTTTAACAAATTTATTTTAATTTCAAATATGTTTATATATTTTATGTATTTATAAATTATTTTATTTGTTATTACGAATGTTAAGATTTTGGAATTGGAAAAAATTATGACCCATTTCTATATTATTTTAATTAGGAATTTAAAATTTATATCAAAATATTTTTTTAAACTTTTAATTTTTATTATAACTACAAATGTTAATTTGCAATCTAAATTTATGTTTAAATATTACAAATATATAATTTATAAATAAAAACTAAAAACATAAAATAAATACCCGCTCGGTTGGGCGGTCAAGATCTAGTATAATTTTAAAACCATACATGGGTGTACCATCAAATATTCGGGCCCTCCATCATTTGTTTTTGTTACTAATTAGAAAGTTTTGACGAAAAATACAGTGAAACTTTGTTTGTTTTCTTGTGAAGAAGCATCTTCTTTTTTTTTGTGGTCAGAAGTTGTGAAGAACTTATTAAAAATCGTGTTGATGAGTTGATTTAAATCGTAAGGTCATCTCTAATGGAACTGCAAAACACTATTTTAATATAGTTTTTATACCAAAATCATCTCTAAAAGGACTGCAAAAATTATACTATTTTAGTGCAACACTATAATTTCACACTAAATTTGGTGTAACACTATTCATCACATTAAAACACTATTCACTCCACTAAAATACAATTCAGTTATTTTATTAATAAAATTTACAAATAAATAAATGAAAAATAAAAAGATAAATACATATAATATTATAAAATAATTTTTAGTGTGAAGTTTGGTGTTGTGGTTGGAGAAGAACTCTTTTTAGTGCTAAAATTACACTAAAATAGTGTGGTTTTGACACAAAATAGTGTTATGAGTTGGAGATGCTCTAAGTAATGTCTTTTCACGTTCTAAATTGCCATGCTTAAAGAGAAACAAAAAATAGTTTGCCATGCTTAACGTATAATTAATTTACTAGGATACTACCGCGTTAAAACGTGGAATATTTTTTAATTTTCAAAATCAACAAGAAATTATTGCAAATTTTAGGGTTTATATGTTGATAATATGGGATTCAACTTTACATTTTTGACAAATATATATAATGTTAATAATTTGAGCTTAATAAAATACTGTTTTTATTATCACCCTTACTAAACAGTTTATTATGCAGAATAAATTAACATACTTCTAATTATTTTTTCATTCCTCTTAAAAATTATTTTGGATATCTATAAAAAAAATAAAATGTAAACCATATTATAGGGTTTAATAATTAAAACAATAATATTTTGTTTATTTTTGAAAATTTTGAATTCTAAAGAGTAGATTTAGGAGAATATATTTCTGAATATCATGTTCCGTTGATTTAATAGATTAGATTTTTGATTGATAAGATAATATATCAAATAAGACATATTAATAATCAAGAATTAGTTTAGTAGATGAAATAGTATTCTAAATTAATAGAATAGTTGTGCTTTTAATATTCCTCCTAAGATTTGGTCATTCATTGGGCTGGCGATAGATTTAATGCCGGATTATGACGTAGGTCCCAAAAATTGATCACTTGATCTTTTGTAATGATATTGATAATCACCACAACTGCATCATCTCACCACAACTGCATCATCATCATCATCATCATCATATTTAGCAAAAAAAAAAAAAAAAAAAAAAAAAAAAAAAAAAACTGCATCATCATACTGTATTAATACAGTCTTGATAAAACCAAAAAAGAAAAAGAAGAAAGAATAGTCTTGTCATGTAGACCTCATAAAGAATTTAATAAAGTCCAGTAAAACTCGTTTTCACACTTTAATTACGTGAAACAATTTTCAAGTTTCCAATACTTATGAGTATTTGCGATTCTTGTTGACTTCTATTTCTTTATAATTATAAAACCATCATTCGTCCAGATTAACGATTACTTTTCTTGCAAGCAACCCACATAGTTAGTTTAGGACATTGAATCAACATAGACTTGGTCTAGGTTTTTGCTCGAGGATGAGAATTTTCCGGATAGTTTAGGGATTTTTCCAACTTTTTTTAATAATCCCTCAAATATTTTAATATCATTGATATGCCAATTATTTATTGTGTCCACTTTCAGGTATTGGCTAGCAAAACCAAGATTTACATGGTCCTTGAATGTGTCAGTGGAGGAGACCTATTTGACAGAATTGTAAGATTCATGTATTTCTACAGTGACTTTTTGACGGCTAACCAAATGTTGGTTTCTAAAAACATGCTATGATCATTCAGGTCACTAATGGAAAGCTTTCGGAGACTGAAGGAAGAAAAATGTTTCAGCAGTTGATTGATGGAATAAACTATTGTCATAAAAAGGGTATTTTCCACAGGGATCTCAAGGTCTGTCTATCAGTGTATACATGTATTTCAAAAACTTCAAACTTTGTTTGTAGTCTTCGCATAATGTTCTGATATCGAAGTTCATGTTCTGAAGCTAGAGAATGTTCTTCTTGATGCAAATGGGCACATTAAGATCACTGATTTTGGCCTTAGTGCTATGTCTCAGCATTTTAAGGTAATATCCTAAACGTATCTATACATTAGCAGAAAAAGGTTCATGTTCAAATGTTTTTCTGTTTTGACATGTCAGGAAGCTGAATTGCTACATACAACCTGTGGTAGTCCAAATTACGTCGCGCCTGAGGTTCTAGCTAACAAGGGCTATGATGGTGCAGCATCAGATATATGGTCGTGTGGAGTAATCTTGTATGTTATTCTTACTGGCTGTCTCCCTTTTGATGATACAAACCTCGCCGTTCTTTGCCGGAAGGTGCTGTTTTTGTTTTCTCCCCTTCTTTGGACAGTTTAGTTTATTCTCATTTCTTTTCTTAAAGCGTATTATTTGACATTTCCAGACACATTAAGAATATTGTTGAAAAGTATTTATGTTCTTATTAATTACACAGATTTAACCAATAGTATTTAAAATAAATAAAATTATTTACAAAATCAATGTTGTTTGTAATTAATATTAACCTAAAAGTGATTATAATTTACATTGAATTCTAAAATGACATTTTTGTGTAGAAAATATTTATGTAAAAATGACACTTTTTAAGAAATAGAAAGTGTATTTTTTTGAAGAAATACATCTCATAGTTATAGCCTTTTCAGATATCCAAAGGCGACCCTCCAATACCTAGATGGTTATCACCGGGTGCTAAAACCATGATCAAGAGAATGCTCGATCCAAATCCAGTCACAAGGATGACAGTCACATGTATTATGGCTAATGATTGGTTCAGACACGACTACGGCCCATTTGTGATGATGAAGATTATTCATCCTCAACAGAAGATGTAAGAATCTGTTGTGTCTCATTAATCATCAATCATGTTGGTTGGATCAATGTGCATTGCCTTTCTCAAGTCTTGCCTTGCTGTTATATATAATAAAGGTAGCAGAAGAAGAGAGAAGCCATTATTCACCAACCGTCATCAACGCCTTTCAGCTGATTGGAATGTCACCGTTTCTAGACCTCTCCGGTTTGTTTGAAACAGAGGTAAACAATACATTAGTGTCCTCATTTACTCTGTTTCAAGATCGTTATTTACTCACAACAAAGATGTACTTTGACTCAGACAGTATCAGAGAGGCAGATAAGATTCATGTCAAATAGGTTAGCCAATGATGTTTTGGAAAAAATCAAAACAATCCTTATGGCGATGGGTTTCTACGTACAGAAGAAACACATAATGGTGAGAGTCTCTCTTCTTGCTCTGTCTTATCTGCTACTTGTGATGTTGTAAGTAATTTAAGTGGTAAGAACTGATGTTGCTTCAGTTAAAAGCAATCCGAGAAGAGAGTACCCAAAAAGGGCAAGGCGGGTTATCATTAACAGCAGAGGTATTCGAGATAATCCCATCACTAAATGTGATTGAACTAAGAAAATCATATGGCGACCCAACTCTATATAAACAGGTAATATATTCTTCTCGTAATAGGTACCCTCTATGTATATCTTTCTACAACAGCTTATTGTTGTTTGGGTTAGTGCAGCTGTGCGAGAGATTACTAAACGAATTGGACGCATCATCCCAAATATAAAAGCCGAAACAAACATTGTGATAGAGGATTTATGTAAAAGAAAAATTAATTAAAAAGAGATTTATTTGAATAAGCTTGGTACAGCCAAAAAGAAAGAGTCACGCATAAGATTTGATGAGTTCACGTGAATAACAGTAACTAAGCTTGGATTTTGATAAGAGTGGAAGATAATGAGAACAACAATGTTCCTCTAAAACAGAAGAACATGAAGAACAAAGGGTTGCTGCAAATCAGACAAACCCACCATCTTCTCAATGCTTCTCAAAACAACACAGGAAAATAAAGACAGAAGCTTAAAAAGGAGTACTACAATATTACTCAAAAGTCATATTAGTTAAGATGATCATACATACTCACATAACGCAGCTAAAGAGAGAGTCTAAGACTAAAACAGCGCAGCATAAGAGAGAGTCTGAGACTAAAACAGATGATATTACTAAGAGTTCATGTTATTTTATCTACCACCATACTGATAAGCTCATCCTGCAAAAAGAAATAAAAGAACAAAAAACGTTAGGAACTATGTTAGGAGATAGCATTACAACTGCAACATCAATTAGATTACTATACCTCTTACACGGGGGCAGGAAGGATGGGTCCACCTCCATTAACCATGGTAGCAGCAGCACTCTCAGGATCTTCCGAAGCCCAAAGCCAAGTCAAGTTGGCACAATGGTAGATGCTTGGTGAGGAGGAGGAGCTTTCAGGAAGGGCCAACATCATAAAGATATTCCTTTGTCTCCATCCATTAATCGCACCCATCAGATCATAGTTTCCAGAAATGACCAAAATGTTAGTCGCTTTGGCAAGTACTTTCATGGTGAGCTTCATAACCAGTTCCAAAGCAGTTTGATCTGAGAATAAAAAAAAAACAATATTTCAAGTTGTAAATCAGACCAATTGTGTGAAAAAATGAAATTGGCAAGAGATCTACAATAAGACCAACTCAAGTAGGCATCAAATGAGAGATTGATACCTTCAGGGTCTGGAGTACGAATGTTATCGGGTCGGACGGGGGAGAATTTGATGTCATCAGGGAGCATTGTAATGGCTTGATGTTTATCTCCGGAAGCATGTCCAACAGCACGCAGTTTCCCTTCGATGAAGAAATCTGGATTGCATCTTTTCAGGGCGGTTTCGATGCTCGTCTTAAGGGTGCGGAGATCGTAACCCTCGGGGATCCAAGCATACTGAAAGTCCCAGATCACAGTGACACCAGTAGTAGTGGAGGAACTCATACTTCCCTGTAAAAAGAGTCTTACAACAATCAGACTAAACTCTAAAGAAGATAAAGTTCGATTTAAGCTAAAAGAACCCTAGATACAATAAACGTATATCTCGAATCCTAGAAACCCTAGATTTCAACAAATCGCCAATGTCGGATCTGAACAGATGATAGATAATCAGCATTGAAATAAACAATCATGTATCTATTGGATTCGTCACTAACCAAGTAGATTTGAACCGAATCGTTCCCAGTTGAGATAATCCGTACAAAGAAGCGACTAGACAGAGGGGAGAGAAGAAGAAGAAGAGAAAAACTAATTATCAAAGAAGAATCGAAGAGGTGAGGGTTCAAAGACTTGCGCTTTCTTTCTGTGGCTAGCCCTAAGAGATGAAGCAAAGCAAGCAGAGTGGAGACTCGGTAGAGTGTTGCCAGACGCAAAGGTTTGCCACGAAGAAGACTCGGCTTTTTCTTTTTCTTTTTATATTATTTTCATCAAAAAGTTATAATTCGAACATTGGTAGAGCGTCGCTGTAAAATCTTTATTTTTGTTATGAATAATTGCTTATGTGGATGTCCAGCCCATTAGTTTATGTATTTGTAGTCTTGACCCATTCATGGCTTTTATGTATTAGCCCATAACCGACATGTAACTTATATATAAGGAACATTTCTATAATGAAATAAGATAACAGAAATATTACTTTCACAACACGTTATCAGCACGATAGACCCTAAAATCCGAGCTACCTAAAAACTGACGAGACTTCAGAGAGGCGTATTTCCCAAACTGTGTAGAGCCAGAAGACGATACGAACAAGTTGTCACAAACGGATTGCAGATCGGAGCAGAGACGCGCGTGCACGCTGTCACGCGCAGAAACAATAGCCGCCGTCGACATTACTTTGGAAACCCTAATCCTAATTTCGGACGAAACTTCAAACCGCCGTATCTCTCCAACCGTGAGGAATCAGATGACGAGCCACCTATCCAATTCAAGATCTCGACGAGAAGAATCCAACGCCAACGACCTCATCTCAATCCGATTTCGGACGCGTTCTCAAGGTCTATTACAAGGAGCGCCGTCAACTTGATTCAAAACCCTAATTCGGCCGCAACTTCAAATTGCTCTATCTCTCAAACCGTAAGGAGTTAGACGACGAGTAATATATCAAATCGAATCTCGTGAAGAGACGAATCCAGCGCCGCAAACCTTACATCAATCCGATCTCAGACGCTCTCTCTACATCCATTCTAAGGAACGCCGTCAAAACCTTAATCAAAGCCTAAACCGTCTCTAAAAGCTACAAGATGTTTTTTTTCTCAAACCTAAAACACGATTTGTTCCAGCCCGTTCCGGTCATTCAGTTCGCGATCCGACTTGTTCCTGCTCTCGATGGTCCAGTTCTACAAAGTTTAGGTAAAACTCAAAATACAAAGAACCCATAATTGAATTGGTTGATTGATAAAGATTGAAACCTAAATTGGAATCCCAAATAGAACTGTTAGGTTGAAAGAATGCATTAGGTTGTTAGATGGAACCTAATGATTGATTGTTTGGTTGTTTGATTACGTAAAACCTAGAACCCGGGTGCTAGGATTGTTTAACAATTGAAATTGTTTTTTGATTGTCTTCTGCTTGATTGTTTTCCATGGTGATTGTTTTGAAAAAAAAAATTGGAAAACTTGATATTGCTTAGAATTGGAAACATTAAGAAAAATGGAAACTTTGCATAATCACCTTGTTTTGATTTCCTTATTGCTATGCTTGCTTAATTTCGACCTTGGCTGCTAGATTTACCTTTTATCTGATTAAGGAATATGGAAACATTGTCTAGAAATCGAAATTTGAGTAAAAGAATTCAAGGACGTAGAAAACCCTAAGTTAAAATCGAAATTGCTTGCCTTGATTTCATGTGTTCTTACTGGTGCATTGTCGATTTCTTGATGATTGTTTAGAACCTGCAAGCTCATGTCAATCTAGGATATTTGTTTTAGATTCATTCTCATCTTGAATTTGGAACTGATAATTATCGAACATGCATCATTATCCAACCCCATTAAAATCGGACATGATAATTACAAACCCTTAAAATCGGATATGCATCATTATCGTTTGATTCTTGCATATAAGCATGCATCATTTCAGATTGTTTTATGATTTGGTGTTTTATTTATGAATTGTCATTTCCTAAATTTATATGAATTGCTTTATGTTTTATTTATAAATCCATCATCTTATTTTAGAAATGAAAGGTGATATGACTTGATAGTCAAAGCCTCTGCCTAAGGCATGGTCTTAAAAGGGCACAAATTTTGATCACCCATATGAAAGACCCATTGAGTTATAAAGCTTAAAGAGTGAATGGTTTCCATATTGAACCAATGGGCAAACAAAGGAAACATAAATGTTCCTACAAATTTTGAAAGAAAAATCGCCCAAGGCATAAAAAAGAGGTCGAGGATATACTGATCAAAACTATGCTAAGGATCAGTATAATAAGGCACAAAGGCCTAGGTAACCAGAATGGTTGACCACGAAATTTAAATACTTTATGGCATGACCGGATTAGCCATCCTGGTCCGAACTTGATGCAAAGTTTAATATTGTAAAGGCACAAAGAGTTGTTCCCATAAAATCTCACGCTGTGAAACATGTACACAAAGGGAAACTCATGAGGCTTACTTGTCCCAAGCATCACGAAAATGGCTGTGGTTTAGTGTTCTTACACAAACGAATTTTTATAGCATGTTCATGAGGGGGAGAATACACACCCGTGTGGTAGCATGAACATGATAGCCAAAGAGAACATGATAACTTGGCCGAACAGGCCATAACCTATAAGGTTTAGACTATAAAATTCATGAGTATCCGCAAATCACAATATGTTCATGAGGGGGAGAGAGGATAACCCCATGATACATGAACACACTATAATCTTGCGGATATAACAGCTCAGACGTATTGTCCTTTAAAGACAATCAGATGTATGAACTTCTAGTTCACTGACTCTCCAGACAGAGGTCACAAAGATATCTGATTAAGGACATATTAATTCCTAAGACTAAAAGTCTATAAGCTTGGAGACACCACACGATTTACATGTATAAGACATGAAATGCATCAGGCCATTTAAAGTGAGCATAGATAATCTCATCTAAGAATGATAAAGGGTCATGATCCAGACATAGACCATCCTAAGAAATTATGTATAAACCACCACGAGCATATGTGCCGTCTAGGATGAAACCTCATAAGAAGATGAGTTGGGATTATATGTTGGATAAGAAAATGTCTTTCTCCCACGAATTCAAAGAGACCATGAGCCAAACATAGGTGATCAGATTGTGGCCAAGGTACACGGATTACATACAAGATGTATCCGACTATCCAACATCAAGGAGAAAGAAATAAGCTGGTAAAGTAAATATAAAAGTGATAAGAGAAATGGAATAGTATTGACCATCCTTGTCTTGGCAAAGATCCTCGGACCAGAGAAGAGTATACTGGACGTCCAATCCCATACAAAGAAAGGGAATCATAGAATGATAGCCAGACAGACCCGAAATGAATGACTAAGGTCATACCAGCTTAGCACCACGAAATAAAAGTCCTAGTAGAGACATAATCAAGTGCTATAGAGTCTATACAAGATAGACCAATATGTTCCATATATAAGGAACCTCAGATAGAAAGAGAAAGGTGCTCATAATGATAGATCCGAGGTCATACTAAGGAAACTAGACCAGACATTGAGATAAGGCTGCGCAGCTGAACATCTAAGGTACCAAACCATGTAGCTTGGGACGCCAAGCTGCAAGGTAACAAAAGGTCCTCGATAATGAAATCTCTAATCGATTAGAACATGTCTGGAACGCGAATAGAACGCGATGGAACGCGTTAGAACATATCCGGAACGCAATGAACGCGAGTGAACGCGATGGAACAATATATAAAGTGTCGACACATACACACTCATAAGTGATAAAATGCATAAGAGAAAGCACTTGAGCATAAGAGATATAAGCGAGGATCACGAACCCACGTGAGAGTACTCATAAAGAAAAGAAAAGGACGTGGGGTTAAAGTAAAGAAGAAAGAGATGGGCGTATGGCCATATACATATAAGAAACACCATCTAACCAGTGAACATATGAGTCTTGTGAGGAGATGAAACCGTGAGATATAGGACATGACCATATAGACAAAAGGTCGTCCATACTTAAAGCATTCAAAGGAATGGCTTGATCACACAAGGATACTCACAAGTACTAAGGAACAAGGAGATGTACTCCTATGTGGTGGATGCTACTACCCAATATCGAAATTGATAAAGGTCTGGACACATAAGAAAGTCGTAGTAGGCATTATATATATCACTGGATATAAAAGTAATATAGATACCTGAAAGATGAGAAAGAAGTTCTCATAGAACAGTGTCGTTCCTGAGCTGTTCATGGACTGAAATGAAAGGCAGCTGCATATAAGGCATATAATGCATATAAAGGATAAGACTAAGTGATACTTAGTAAAAGGAGTTCTATAAGAATGATCCAGATCAGTCCATGCATATAGTATATAAAGAAAATCCTTTGTGTATTGAGATTACTGGTCCAACGAATTGAGAATGGGAAAATGAGATGGTTATAAGAGAAAATGAAACCATCCGATCCAAGCCAAAGGTCCATATCGACCAAGGCATGTTCTGCCTCGTTCCGGCCCCATTTCGATTTGTCCTCCTTGGTCTTGTTCTGGTCCAAACCGTCCAAATGGGACGAACAGCTTGTTGACCCAAAAGAGGCTTAGTTTTGAGAAACATCAAAACTATAATATGGTTGTCATTCATAAAAGTTATGGACGGGACACACAGTGGACAACTGTATGATCCGAATGGACCATGAATCTCTGAAAGAATTTATGGTCGAGATCCATCCATGGTAGATGGATGAGAATAAATGTAATTCTCCCATGTATAGAAAGTCCATATGTTCTGGTCAAGAACCATTGAACAAGTCCGGCCATATTTATGAAATGGACGAAAGATTTTGTTTTATTTATACTAATCAAACAAAGAGAATTTGGTTAGTTTTTACTGATGCAGGATATCTTTCAGACCCCCACCAGGCAAGTCGCGAGGTCGTTTGGTTATGGTCCATGACCAACCAAATCCGTGTGCCAGTCAAGTGTCATCCGTCCATAGAGTGATCAGCAACAAGAAAGTACATCCTGACCACATCTTAATGGAGTTCCAGAAGACATAAAGACGTTCAGGAAGCTACCAGTTCATTCAAAGAAGAATTCAGCTGATCCCTTCACCGAGACACTACCGACCGCAACGTTCGAGGAACATGTGCACCAGATTGGGATGCACAAGTTCAGAGACCCACACGGAGGTCCAAACCAGGGGGAGTAGTGTGTGCTGTACTCTTTTTCCTTCACTTCGGTTTTGTCCCACTGGGTTTTCCGAGTAAGGTTTTAACGAGGCAGCATTAGCACACTACGAGCTCTATATGGTTCTGGCATCCAAGGGGGAGTGTTATGAATAATTGCTTATGTGGATGTCCAGCCCATTAGTTTATGTACTTGTAGTCTTGACCCATTCATGGCCTTTATGTATTAGCCCATAACCGACATGTAACTCATATATAAGGAACACTTCTATGATGAAATAAGATAACAGAAATATTACTTTCACAACAATTTTAAATTTGTTTATTTCATTCCAAAAAAATATTTATTTCATCAAATTTAAAATAATACTACTCTTTCCGTTTTGATTTAATTGTCGTTATACGGAAAAAAATTTGTTTTAAATAAGTATCGTTTCAATACAAAATTTATTAAAAATACTATCCATTTTATTTTTCTATTGAATGAAATATGGTTAAGTGTATAGGTAATCTTATTTTTATTTTGGAAATATAGAAAATCATATGTTTTTTTAATTCGTGTACATAAATTTAGAACCACAAATAAAATGAAACGGAGGGAGTAATACTTTTAAGCTTTCTCCTAACTATTTCTGTAGAAAAGAGGCGTGATCATCAAGATGTTGATTGAAAATGTACTTTTTGCATGAATGGGTTCCAGAGGTTGATAAGATCAATGGTTCTAATACACAAAGCAAAGCTACTCGAAGAACTTGCTGACAAGATGAGAGACTCTAAGAGGTGTTTCTTTAGTTTTATTTCTTCAACATGTTTCTGTATCGTGTTTTAGTGCACTAATCTACTAATGTAATGTGCTTCACGTTAGGTTTGTTAAAGAGTTTGATCGTGAGCTTAAAGATGGGGAAGCTTGAAAGTTGAAACTCTCCTCAAGTAAATAAGAAATTGAATGATGAGAAATAATCTATGGTGAGTTCACTTCTTCTTATAGCACATAGTATAATCTCTGTGTTCTTCTTCATATCTGTGGAAGTGGTAATAATTTTGAGATTCTAGCTAGTCTAATACTTCTTAAGTGATCATTCAATAGCCAGTATTATAAATTATGTGGACAATACATCACTATGTGAATGTCTCGATCTCTCTCTGCTTTAGTTTCTTGGTAGCATTTGGTTTCTATGTCTTTTAAAAAATCCGCTTGTTGATATTTCTTATGACAGATTAAGGAACTCAACTCTTGTGTTGCACTAAGAAAAACGTAAGTACTACTTCCAAGAAGCAGAATTGTGACAATGTATGTACCTGTACCTTTTTCACATCGATCCTTTTAGCAAAATGTAGCTAAGATGTTTGTTGTGTGGTGACTTCAGGTTCTTTAATACACGAGGAAACAAGAAAGTTGAGCTTTTTGATACGGGAGCTGGAGTCACTGGTGAACCCACAGCAGAAGAAAACGTCCAAATGGCTTCATGTGAGTCTCTGTCAACATCGGTTGTGTTTTCAGTTAAACTTCTACGGCAACAAGAATATGAAGTTGCTATTGGAAGCCTAAAACTGCCTGCTGCTACATGTTGTAGAATAGTTAATCATGTAATATGAACTTTTGGGTTATGCTTTTTGTTTTATCGTTTATATATAGGCAATGTCAAACCAAGAGCTTGTCGATGATGAACAGGATGGACGAGACTGACCAGGGTGTTGAACACTCTAAACAGGTAAGTTACACAAAGAAGTGTATTCCACTCGGGTCACTGGTCCTATATCTCTAGATAACCCTCAGTGTTTCTTTTTCAGGTTGTTCACCAGACAGTCGAAATTGGTACTCAGCCCGCAGCTAATCATCTAAAGGGACAGGTAACACAAAGCATGCCCCATCTTGTCCTGATATTCTTATGAGACGCACTGACCTAGAAATTTTACAGACTGATCAAATGGGGCTCGTTGTTGAAAGAGATAGGGAAGACAGGTTTGTATAATCTAATCTCTCATAGGACATAAGTTTCTCACACGCTGCAAAAGCTAATAAAACTGTGACTAATTCTCTCAGGTAGCGACAGATAAATGCACCATTGCGCTCTCCTATTTTTCATATAATGTTTTGGTTTCTAACCCTACTTGTAAAAAAGTGGTAGATCGTGAACCCAAACAACAAAGAAATTGGAGACTTCCCTGGATTAGTCCCTCCAGCGCAATCGAGAAGGCTATTTTTCATATCTGTGGCTTTTGTCTGGACTGAGAGAGGACGGACCATGGGTGAGGCTGATGGTGATATAAATAGAATATAACAAATATACAAATTCAAATCAAATCCAGGGGGTACTGCACAAAATCAGAAGTCAGAACTGTTTGTAGCATATAAGACGAAAAGGGGTCACTGAGCTAATGTGTGGTGAAAAAAACTTATAACTATCAGACACCATAAAAATAATTTTGCCAATTGCGTTTCTTTAACAATGTTAAGTAATAATAATCCGGAGGTAAAATTCTATTTGGAAAATGTTTTTGAGTTCCAAGATTAAAAGACATTTTCACCTGAGAAGTGAGACAACATATGGGTCTATCTCAGTCTCATCTGTACGTTTGATCAGACGGCTGTGTGGCTTCCAAGCTGTGTCCGCCCGATATGTGACAACCGTGACGACGTTATCAAGGGAGCTTCCTCATCATTGAGCTCTACTCCTCCTCTGGGGCTCTCACCATCCGACGACCTCTTCTCCTTCCAGTCCTGATCAATTATTTTGAATCATATAAGTACTACCCCACTCGGAGCTGCGTCATTAACCAGAATAATCAACTGTACCTTTGTGATTCGATCTGGGAGGCTATCAGGGATTGGTTGAGTCGCTTTCACATCCTTGATTTTAATGTAATTGTACATTACAACCCCACATAGTGCTGCGTCAACAAAAGACGATATACAATTAAACAAATGCACATGAGAATTTATGAGCTTTATCCCAATTTATAACAAGAAGAAGGGAACAAACCTATTGCGTATCCAATAATGTTCAGACCGGTGATTGTGGACTCAGGAAATATGACAGTGGAGAGAGCTATGAGGATCCAGTCTTTGAGAACGCCAGCAACCCTCATGGTCACTGCTCCTGTTCTTCCGATTACTAAGAATATGGAGAAGTTCAAGGCAAGTGCGCAGAGAGCGTTTGAGAAAAATATCCAGAAGTTGAATTGGATCTGCGAGACTTCTATGTTCGGTTTCTCCAATACATACCAAGGCAAGGACAGGAAGACAAAGCTGCAAAATATCAAGGGAAACATGTAAAAGGAGATTCTTGGAATCTCAGCAAGATATAATACATGATGTTGGCAAGCATGCAACCGAATATAATATAAGACAAACAAAAGACCAAGAAGTCAAATCAAGTCAATGAAGTTTTATAAATGGATACAGGTTTCTATCTTAAGCTGATACTAATATGAAATTTTGAACTGTGTACCTGCACGGAGCTATATAGTATAAGCTTGTGACGGGGTTTAATGTCAAGCCCTTTTTCTGAAGAAGAACTTGAGTTAGCACCAGTCTAAGTGCTTCAGCAAATATCCCCATGACCTGGTAGACCGTCCCAATGATGTTGAAATTAATTTCTCCATAGGAGGATATCACAACTCCAACACTGACCAGCAGCATGTTCATGAAGACGTCGCACCTTGCGTTGTCAGTGCCACAAACAATGGCCATGATAAACGTTGCTACCGGCACTGTCATTCATTCCATATTTCACGTGTTAATAAGCTTTGCAATATGGTCAAAGATTTCACGTACTAATATAAGCTTTTGAGCCGAAAGGAAGTTTTACATACTTAGTGCTTTGAGCATCTGTATGAAGGCAACTGAAATGTGCAAATATGCAGTGTTTCCAAACCTGCAATAGGACAGAATATATATTGTCAATCAATGACAAATTCAGCATTTGATATAATACTGTTCTAGAGAAAAGAACATCTAAAAACCTAATACGTCCCAGTGTAAATGGAACAAAGACTTACCAGAGGCTGGATGCAAAGAATGCGCTAATAGGCACCACACAGGTCACGTATCTGGAATCGAGGGAAAACATGTTATAAGAGAAAAAGAGATAATGTAAATTACATTGGAAAGGGAAGAAAGAATATAGTAGTAAGGTGGGCTTACATTTCGAGTGTCATTTTAACAGGAGAGACAACCTACATTATAGAAGAAGATACTTATTACTTGACAATAATAAAAAATACCAGATGAGAACTCCAAACAAATTATGTAACATGCAGTGTAGTACGAAGAGTTTGGAATATACCTTGAAAACACGAATGAGAAGGAAGGCGACAAATCCAGAGAATCCCATGTGGATCATAGTCAATGTAATAGGAAGCGGAAAGTTGAAGTATTTGGGAGATAGAACCCACTGCGAATGAAAATCCAATACCAGATAGAGATACAAATTAAAAGTCAGCCTCTAGGATGGTTTCATTTCATATGCATTAAAATTTCGATTCATTCCAGGATAATATAGATACACACACACACACAATGAGATGCAAAAGAATGCAACAGACTACATAAAAGGAGAGAGAGAGAGAGAGAGGTGAAATTGACCTTGTTGTAGAGAATAACACCAGAAGAGAGAAGAACGTAGATGAGTAAGTAGATATAGGTTAGTACAAGCGTCTTGTTTATCATCTTTGCCATCTTCCTCTCTCAAAAGCAAAGGCTAATTAATAAACCACCCGTAGATTCGGTAGTTACAACACCAAGATCAAACAAATTCAATACAGCTGTTCGATAGTCACGATACTGAGTTCAATACATTGAATGTATCCCCGCACGCAACAAGATGGGAGAGTGGTTCCACTGAATCTAAATCTGAAATAATAATAATAATAATCCCAAAATCAAAAAAAGTATATAAGTTCTCTATCTAGCACTTGAGATTTAGCTTATTGCATTGAAAACGGGGGAGAAATCGAGAGATCACGATCAGATCCGACGAGACGGAAGTGGAGAGAGAGGTAGCAATACCTCGATATGGAGAAGCCTGAGAACATTCGAATCAATAGCGCGAATCTAGTTTAGCATTAGCGAAGGAAGAAACGCAGGAGACCTTTGATTGACTTTAGTCTCCCTAAAGGAGTAGAAGATGATGAATGCGTAACAGCTTCGATGAAGAATGACTTATTCAGAGACTGTATATAAGTTACTCAGACCTCTCACTTTCTAATGCTTGCTTCCTTGCTTGCATATCTCAAGAAAGAAGAAGAAGAGATTTACCAACTTTTAATTAATGATATTTCACCGAGTTAATTAGAAGATTTTATTTCAAAATTAACTAAAACAAATAACGGTGGAGATGAATCTTCCCTCTCATCATTCCAAAATCTAACGCCTGTGGTTTCATCTACTGGATGGTGCTTCTTTTGCATTTAGTTATGGGGTGAATGGGCCCCCATATGCGATGTTCCAAATCTCATTTCTTAAATTGCAGATTTGATACCTTTTCTTTCTCTTCTTTCTCAAACATCACTTTTTAATAATCAGCTCCCCCCATACTTATCTAAGAATATGAACATAAGAGTACCTCCAATGGTTTAATGCCCAACTAATATCTTAACAATAAAAATCTAAAGAAAATTAAGAAAGAAACTCAAAAGTATCTTGCAGTAGAGGATTTTAGATATCCTTCCCAATTTTTAATGCTAGCTGTATGTTTTCTAGTGGTCCAAACTACTAAAGTTTAATTCATTAATATAATTTTAATTAATTAATAATATTTTTGAATTAAGAAACTAACGTGAAATAATCGACCGATAAGAGTGCTCTGATCGGTTAAAACAATTAAACAACTAAACATATTATATATCTAAAGTCATAGACTCACTTCTTAGAGAAAAGCCTTAGTCGTCGGAGGGGCAGAGAATGCCGTCAAGGAGACAGTTGATGTGCAGGGTGAAGGAGACAGTTGATATGCGCACTCCATAAACTTAAATGCACATGTATCTCTGTTGTTACGGACGTAGCCTTTAATATTTTGAGACAAATGCCATATACAATACCCATGAGCGGCCTGAGGGAACACTAGACATACTGCCTTGATCAATCCTTTGTTTCTTTCCGAAAGAAACACCAATCCAGTGACATCGGATATCACTGATTTCAGCTGTTCCATAAACCAGAACCAACTCTCAAAGGTCTCACCATCTGCAACACCAAATGTAATTGGGTAGTGGTGATGATCGGGATCCTGAGCAGTTGCAACAAATAACACTCCTCCATAAATAGTCTTCAGGTGTGTTGCATCCACAACGAAGACTTTTTTCATTGCTCGAAACCTTTCTATGCAAGCTCTCAAAACCCAAAACAGATAATTATTTTTTTTCCTCATCCACAACCACACGAGTTACTGTGTCACGATTCGTCTGCTCCAGCATGTGCATATAACAATATAATAAAGAATAACTCTCTTCAGGAGTTCCACGCGCTTTATTAGCAGCTAGTTTTTTTCTCTATATGCTATTGTGTACGACACATCCACAGCAACCCTGTGTTGAACCAAATCGATCAGATCTTTGGGACGTGGTGTGTCAAAACTGCCTGGATAATCTTAGGCCATAACAGCTGCAACGATTTGTGCTGTGCCTCTCCTTCTATTAGGCAGTGTTCTTGTGGTAACAGCAGAACATCTATGCTGCTTGATGTAAGTTCTAACCGTCCAAAGATCTGAATCCGTTAACTTTGCCACACGCACAAACCGTTTGCAGCCTTCTTTCTCTCCTCGCATTTTATCACATATCTCTTAGTATCCGACTTAGTTACTGCATACTCAAAACATTTCAGATGTGAAGCTGTCTGAATATGAGTTTTCGCTTCCTCTTTGGTTCTAAATTCTTGACCTAAAACCAAATCCATACCATCATCCCACTCCTTATAGACAACTGGTGCGACTTCAACTGATGCTCCTGCTTCTCTTTCGGTGAAATTATCATGCATCTCAATGTCTCCGTAAAATGTGAGCACACCTTTATTAGCAGTTGCATCCTTCTCAGTACTATCTTCATCACCACCCTCTGTCTCAGCAGCCTCTGTCTCAGCAGCCTCTGTAACAATAGTTTCTATATTAGTAGTCTCTCTATCAGTAGCCCCTCTTTCACTAGCCTCTCTATCCGATAGACCACCATAGAAATCAGTGGATCATCCATTTAGTTGAACTCCACATGTAGAATACTTCTACAATTCTCTTTATTTACTTGCATTAGATAACCAAAAACGTCTTCATCCTCCTAGATATATGATGGATTGTTCCAATACATTAGCATTAGAAAGTAACTAATTTTTACTTCCATCTTATCTACCTTTATCTTTCTGCAAATACACTCAACCAAAACAGAGCGTGTGATCTCCTCCACTGATTTCTTCAACATAATAGTATGGATTTCATCTTCCCCTTCACCATCTCCCGAAATCCATTTCATTTCAGCCCCATCTTTAAAATAATATCTTCCATAATCAAAAACAAATGATTGTATAATGCGGATTTTGCATTTTTCTGAAATAACAATGAATTATAATTACAATTAGCATTATTAAGAAGTTTAAATTTAATTCCCACGCTGTACACTCTTACTAATACTAATTTTTTTCAATATTATATAAACAGTAAAACAGTAATACTAGTAATATTAGTAATACCACTTTGCTTTAGTAAAACGAGTTATCTTAATAATGCCTAGAAATTATCTTTGTACTAATTAATCAATTTTAATCCGTTTTTGTTAGATTTTGCATTACCCATGATATATAATTCATAATAATGAAATTACAGCCAAGAAATTATCAAAATGGATTCAAAATGTACATAAAATATACCCTAAAACCCATAAGCACAGTTTACAAAATCCTTTTAAATCTCTTAAAATTTGCATTCAATCTTTCTTTTGTTACACTAGCCGATTTATACACTTTTTTATAAGTATTCCAGCAAAAATTACATAAAAATGGACATAAATTATACCCGAAATCCATATACACAGATTTACAAATCATTTTTTTTCTCTCACATTTTCAAAAATTCTTACTTTTTAGGTTACCCATGATATACACAAACATTTAAAAGATATTTCACACAAATTTTCATGAAAAACGGACAAGAATTACCTGATCTTGGAGCTTCAAAATCGCCAATGGAAGTTGGGGAAGAAGGGTTTCACGTGGAGAAGAGGAGAGAGAGGAGAGAAACATGAAGACATGTAGGGCATGCTCAATTCTGATTGGTTAAGGTTGTCTGTAGATCACATTTGGTTGTTGTGTTTGATTGATTGAATTTATGTAAAAAATTAAATGATTTAATGAGCTGGAGAAGAAATATATTAAAGAAAGAAAGGTTAATAAAGAAAATGCACACATAAATGGGTAAGGAGAAAAGAGAGGGGATAAAGAAGTTGAATTTTTTTTCATAAGGGTAAATAGAGTTAATCTCGAGAAAGAGATCCTGAAAAATAAGTGAATAATTATATCCATTAGATTTAGGTATATCAACGGTGGAGATTAGCACTTTATTTATCCTCACCATTATGAATTGGCTTCTCTTATTGGTGAAGGTTTTTTCCTCTTTGTTTTTTTTTCTTTGGTATACTCTGTTTTTATAAACTAATTTCATGTAAATTTAGTTATAGTTTCAATGTAGTTTATATGTTTAGTATATATACTCTTAAAATTAAGTTTAAGATTTAGAGTTTATAAATTTTAATAATTATGTTTTGTGGTTTATAATTTAGTTAAAGATTTAGAGTTTAGAATATAAAATATAAAATTTGTTTTGGCATTTATAATTAATTAAATTTAGTGTTATAATTGTGGTCTAGTCCTTAGGGTTTGAAGTAGAGTTTTTAGAGTTTAGGAATAGGGTTTGGAGTTTATACTCTAACAAAACACTAAATCATAAAATTTTGAATTTATGATCAAATGACTATAGTTTAAATTTTATAAGTTGTATAAAAGTAAGGATTAAACTTTACGATTAGCTAAAAAAAATTATCTGTTCTATCCCCATCTCAAAATTATGATGCCAAAAAAAAGTTTGGTTTTTATGATATAAATTTTAAAGTTTAGATCTCAAATTTTTTAAGTTTGTAGTATATTTGGAGTTAGGGGAATAGGATTTGGTGAATAGGGTTTGGGGGTTAAGATTTGAGGTTATAGTGTGACATTAGAGTTCTAAACCCTAAACATATACTTAAACCTTAAATCAGAAATCAGAAATTTAAATTTAAACTCTTTTTATGTATCCATAAAAACATAATAGATACAAATACAATAGTCATTTTCATAAAAATTATGCCATTTTTGCATTGTAGTTTTACAAATAGAGCAACACAACAACAACAACTGCAGTTTGATACAAAAATTTGATAAATAATAAGCCAGGAATCAGATTTCTTCAGAGACAAATCAGATTCATCGACTATAGGAACCATCGACATGATCCTCTCACGAGCTGATTAAGGATTTATTTCGACGTGTGCCCGAGCATATATCTCCTCTAGCTCAGTCTGTTTCTTAAAAGCTATCTCCTTAGTTTGACTGGGATGGTCAAGCTTGTCCACTTCCACCGCAGCCTTACAAGAAGTACACGAACTTGTTACTTCATAAACACATAGGGATATAGATCAATGCAAAATGTAACATATGTGCAAGACATTCTACTTATTGAAAGCATCAGTCTAAGTCTGAGATATCTTACCATAGCTGCATTCTCTGCATCATCAAGAATCAGGAAAGCTTTCTTTTGTCCCAGCCATAGATAACCACCAGTCCCATCATTCGCTGAATTATCCCCACCTTGATCATAAAACGCCTTGATTACACGATCTCCTGAAACAAATACACCAATACCATAAATCATAAGGAACCAACTTTATACTATTACATCAACCCTTGAAACAAATGTAACAATACAAAAAAAAGGAAGCAACTTTATACATTTTCATTATCTCCTGAATCAGCTGCCTGAATCCTACTCTGATGATTATTGAGAACAAATCTAAACAAGTTATCAAACATACAGAAGCATCATTCAACAGCGACAACAACAAAAGGATCAAAGATATTAGCAGAGACTGCTTCACCCTCTCACCTAAAGGAGTAGCCTGAAAACCACAGTTGGTGAGATGATTCGCAAGCGTCTCGCACGAACAAACCACCATCGCTCCTATATCTTCACCGACGTCGTCCTCTTTGTTGATGTAAAGATGTCCGCCCTGAAGTAGTCGCTGACGTAGTTGCTGAAGCAGACGTCGTAGTGAGTGGTGAAGACCATGTGGAGTCGAGATGCTGAGCTGGAGTCGTGTAGACTTGGAGAGCAAGAGAGTATCTTGAAGAAAAGGCAAAGAGGAATAAACTTGGGGAGCAAGTTTATGACTTAAAGGAAGATTAATAAGTGCATTCCAAGAAAAAGAAAGTTGCACTTATTGATATGGAAGATGTCCATATTATGGTTCCTTGGAGACTAGGATTTCGAGAACATGGAGTTAGTATAAGATAGCTATGTGGTCGTCTGTAGAGAGACAGAGACACAGAGGCTGATCTTATAGAGAGAGAGAAGCGCTTGGAAGTGTTCTGGGTCGTGCTGAAGCAGGGGCTGAAGTACTTGACGGTGGAGACACATAAGCAGGTAGCTTAGGAATTGTTCAGTGGCGTGTGTTAGGGTGTAACACTAGACGTGTAAAGCTGATTAAGCAGAACCTGTAATAGGGTTTACAAGGCGATTCTAATAAAGCTATTGGTGTGTGCTTGTGTATTTTGTCTCTCTGATTTACCTTCTGCAGTACTATTGTTTGTGTCGTCTTTGCACTTACAAGTGGTATCAGAGCGGGTCACCTAAGTTACTGGTGTGATCCTAGAGGTGAAGATGGACACGGTTATTTCTGTGCAGAAGGCAATCGTGTTGAAAGCGGACCAGTATGGTCATTGGAAGGCTCACATTAAGCAGTTGATTCGAGGAATCAATGAAGATGCGTGGACAGCTGTGGAGACTGGTTGAGAGGAGCCCACCATAGTCACAGCAGATGGGAAGAAACCTAAGCCAAAGGAGGATTGGTCAGAGGCAGAGCGCAATGCATCAAAATTTAATGCAAAGGCGCTTTCGACGATTTTCGGAGCTGTTGAAGTAGAGCAGTTCCAGCTGATTCAGGGGAGTACTTCAGCTAAAGAGGCGTGGGAGATCCTGCTGAATTCGTTTGAAGGAGATGACAGTGTCAAGAGGACACGTCTGGATCATCTTGGGTCGCAGTTTGAGAATCTGAAGTGGTCAGATGCGGATACGGTGGCGAGCTTCAGCGCCAAACTCAGTGCTATGGCGCATGAAGCATGTGTACTTGGAAAGAAGTACAAGGAGAAGAAGCTGGTGAAGAAGTTGCTACGCTGTCTTCCAGCAAGGTTTGGAGCTCATAAGGCGGTCCTAAATATGACTGCAAACACGAATGAGCTCAAGTTTGACAAGGTTGTGGGTATGCTGAAGGCGGAAGAGATGGAGACATGCAGTGGCTCGGTGTCTACATCAGGAAGTACGCCAGGGAGTATAGCCCTTGTAGTTGACAAGGAAGCAGAGAAAATTCAGGAGCTTGAAGATGCCGTGGGCATGTTGGCTAGGAATTTTGGCAAGAGAATGAATTTCTCAGGTGGGAGAAATCAGGTTGGTCGCCAGGGAGGTGATCGTGTCAGTAGCAGAAGAAGAGAAGGTCTCAAGTGCTACGAGTGTGAAGGAGTTGGTCATATACGGGCTAACTGTCCGTTGGTACAACGAAGAGAGCTTAAGTGCTCTGAGTGTAGAAGTGTTGGACACACACGGCGTGAATGTCCAAACTCAAGGAAGGGTAAAGGTAGTCCATTGTAGTCGTCTGATGATTCAGAGTCTAAAGAAGATGGAAAGGTGAATCTTGTTGCATTTGGTGCACGCAAGGAGGGATCTAGTGAATCCTATGGTTCAGATCTCAGCACAGATGATGAGGAGTATCACGTGCTGCTTAACAAGTGGTTGAGGGTCAAGGATCAGAATCTGAGATTGGAAGATATGGCTCAGAAGCAGAACGAGCTGATTGAAGAACTTCGTGAAGAACTTGCTGCTGTGAATGAGAAGAATGAGTCTCTTGAGCAGAAGGTGAGCGAGTTGAGGGAAGTTGTCATTGGGGAACGAGAGAGGGCAAGGATGCTGGAACGTGATTTAGCTGACAATCGCAAACAGATCAGGATGCTCAATAGTGGATCCAAGGAGTTGGATAATATACTTTCGATGGGACAACCAGCCAAGGTAAACTAGGGTCTAGGATATCGAGAAGCTGAAGGTACTAAGGAAGTACAGAAGGGGCTGTCACATTTTGTGCGTGGAAGCACATCAAAAGGTGGAGCCAAAGAGACTTGTCAGGAAGTGCGTCGGGACGTACGACAAGGAGTGCGGCAGGAAGTACTACAGCGCGGAGCTGTGAGTAACAAGTCGAAAGTGGTACATCAGTGAAGCTGCATGAAGTCCACACAGGAGGGTCTGAAGCATGGGTGTGTAACTGGTACGAGGAAGGAGGCTGATAGGTGCATCAGCAACTGTGTCAGGCCAAAGAAGAAGCAACATCGGGTGTGCTGTTGGTTCTGTGGGAAGGTTGGACACAAGAAGGTGGAGTGTTTTGCTCGTGAGAAGAGCAGAAACATGGTCAAGAGGGTGAACAAGGCGTTCACTAAACCCAAGAGGGTTGAAGAGGTGTTTGTAGCCAAGAGTGGCTTACTTGATGAGATCAAGAAAGAGACATCAGAAGAGGGATGCAGCTCTGGTAGGAGTGATCTTGAGGAAGATCAAGAAGCATCAAGTCTGGAGTTAGGACACGGAGTTGTCCGTAGCACAAAGGGGAAGGAGATCGAAGTGCGTCAGGAAGTGATGCGAGAGGATCTTCAGGAGGGTGATAGCGAAATCACTCCAAGGCTATAGCAACGAGTGCAGAGGACACTCAGGGTGGTTGAGAAGAGGCTCATGGTCAAGGAGACGACACATGAAGGAAGCCTGGTCCTCAACAGAAGTGGGTCGAGAGGTAGCTTGACAAGTGCATCAGATCGTGATGCAGTACCAGACAGGTGTGTCTGTAAGGCTTGACATCTAAGCATATGTTTTAGCTTAGTATGCAATCAAGCAGGGGGAGAATGGTGACGTTCTGGTCCAAGGAGTGCATATCTCATGGGAGAGAAGAGCATAGTGATGGACGTCCTGAAGTAGATGATGCTTGTCTCATGGGGGAGAAAAACATGGTATGGTGCACATCTCGTGGGGGAGAATAGCACATTAAGCGTGGAAGTTTCCAGGTGGGAAACGTGGTTATTGCACCAGAAGAAGGTTGTGCTTGATCGGCACACAAAGCTAAAAGGAGAAGATTGTTGATGTAAAGATGTCCGCCCTGAAGTAGTCGCTGACGTAGTTGCTGAAGCAGACGTCGTAGTGAGTGGTGAAGACCATGTGGAGTCGAGATGCTGAGCTGGAGTCGTGTAGACTTGGAGAGCAAGGGAGTATCTTGAAGAAAAGACAAAGAGGAATAAACTTGGGGAGCAAGTTTATGACTTAAAGGAAGAGGAATAAGTGCATTCCAAGAAAAGGAAAGTTGCACTTATTGATATGGAAGATGTCCATATTATGGTTCCTTGGAGACTAGGGTTTCGGGAACATGGAGTTAGTATAAGATTGCTATGTGGTCGTCTGTAGAGACACAGAGACACAGAGGCTGATCTTATAGAGGGAGAGAAGCACTTGCAAGTGTTCTGGGTCGTGCTGAAGCAGGGGCTGAAGTACTTGACGGTGGAGAGACATAAGCGGGTAGCTTAGGAATTGTTCAGTGGCGTGTGTTAGGGTGTAGTACTAGACGTGTAAAGCTGATTAAGCAGAACTTGTAATAGGGTTTACAAGGCGATTCTAATAAAGCTATTGGTGTGTGCTTGTGTATTTTGTCTCTCTGATTTACCTTCTGCAGTACT
>NC_079518.1:23208730-23340932 GCF_000801105.2 Raphanus sativus | reverse complement strand
AAGATACTCCCTTGCTCTCCAAGTCTACACGAGTCCAGCTCATAATATCGACTCCACATGGTCTTCACCACTCACTACGACGTCTGCTTCAGCAACTACGTCAGCGACTACTTCAGGGCGGACATCTTTACATCAACAATCTCCCCCTTTTAGCTTTGTGTGCCGATCAAGCACAACCTTCTTCTGGTTCAATAACCACGTTCCCCACCTGGAAACTTCCACGCTTAATATGCTCTTCTCCCCCACGAGATGTGCACCATACCATGCTTTTCTCCCCCATGAGACAAGCATCATCTACTTCAGGGCGTCCATCACTATGCTCTTCTCTCCCATGAGATATGCACTCCTTGGACCAGAACGTCACTATTCTCCCCCTGCTTGATTGCATACTAAGCTAAAACAGATGCTTAGATGTCAAGCCTTACAGACACACCCTGTTTGTGTCGTCTTTGCACTTACCTTCTGTCGTCTTTGCAGTACTATTCCTCTTTGCCTTTTCTTCAAGATACTCCCTTGCTCTCCAAGTTTACACGACTCCAGCTCAGCATCTCGACTCCACATGGTCTTCACCACTCACTACGACGTCTGCTTCAGCAACTACGTCAGCGACTACTTCAGGGCCGACATCTTTACATCAACAATCTCCCCCTTTTAGCTTTGTGTGCCGATCAAGCACAACCTTCTCCTGGTTCAACAACCACGTTCCCCACCTGGAAACTTCCACGCTTAATGTGCTCTTCTCCCCCACGAGATGTGCACAATACCATGCTTTTCTCCCCCATGAGACAATCATCATCTACTTCAGGACGTCCATCACTATGCTATTCTCTCCCATGAGATATGCACTCCTTGGACCAGAACGTCACCATTCTCCCCCTGCTTGATTGCATACTAAGCTAAAACATATACTTAGATGTCAAGCCTTACAGACACACCTGTCTGCTACTGCATCACGATCTGATGCACTTGTCGAGCTACCTCTCGACCCACTTCTGTTGAGGACCAGGCTTCCTTCATGTGTCGTCTCCTTGACCATGAGCCTCTTCTCAACCACCCCGAGTGTCCTCTGCACTCGTTGCTATAGCCTTGGAGTGATTTCGCTATCACCCTCCTGAAGATCCTCTCGCATCACTTCCTGACGCACTTCGATCTCCTTCCCCTTTGTGCTACGGACAACTCCGTGTCCTAGCTCCAGACTTGATGCTTCTTGATCTTCCTCAAGATCACTCCTACCAGAGCTGCATCCCTCTTCTGATGTCTCTTTCTTGATCTCATCAAGTAAGCCACTCTTGGCTACAGACACCTCTTCAACCCTCTTAGGTTTAGTGAACGCCTTGTTCACCCTCTTGACCATGTTTCTGCTCTTCTCACGAGCAAAACACTCCACTTTCTTGTGTCCAACCTTCCCACAGAACCAACAGCACACCCGATGTTGCTTCTTCTTTGGCCTGACACAGTTGCTGATGCACCTATCAGCCTCCTTCCTCGTACCAGTTACACACCCATGCTTCAGACCCTCCTGTGTGGACTTCATGCAGCTTCACTGATGTACCACTTTCGACTTGTTACTCACAGCTCCGCGCTGTAGTACTTCCTGCCGCACTCCTTGTCGTACGTCCCGACGCACTTCCTGGCAAGTCTCTTTGGCTCCACCTTTTGATGTGCTTCCACGCACAAAATGTGACAGCCCCTTCTGTACTTCCTTAGTACCTTCAGCTTCTCGATATCCTAGACCCTAGTTTACCTTGGCTGGTTGTCCCATCGAAAGTATATTATCCAACTCCTTGGATCCACTATTGAGCATCCTGATCTGTTTGCGATTGTCAGCTAAATCACGTTCCAGCATCCTTGCCCTCTCTCGTTCCCCAATGACAACTTCCCTCAACTCGCTCACCTTCTTCTCAAGATACTCCCTTGCTCTCCAAGTCTACACGACTCCAGCTCAGCATCTCGACTTCACATGGTCTTCACCACTCACTACGACGTCTGCTTCAGCAACTACGTCAGCGACTACTTCAGGGTGGACATCTTTACATCAACAATCTTCCCCTTTAGCTTTGTGTGCCGTTCAAGCACAACCTTCTTCTGGTTCAACAACCACGTTCCCCACCTGGAAACTTCCACGCTTAATGTGCTCTTCTCCCCCACGAGATGTGCACCATACCATGCTTTTCTCCCCCATGAGACAAGCATCATCTACTTCAGGACGTCCATCACTATGCTCTTCTCTCCCATGAGATATGCACTCCTTGGACCAGAACGTCACCACTCTTCCTCTGTCTTCTCCGTCTCCGCTACCAAGGAAGAGAAGCTCCGCCGTGGGTTCGCCTCTGTCAAAACGCCTTCAGATTCAAAACAGAGAGAGTGAGGGAGAGATGGAGATAGAGAGAGAGAGAGAGAGAGAGAGGGCAAATCTGACCTTGACAATGGTGGAGAGTCGTTGGGTTTCTTCCTCGATCCGACCCAACTGAGCCGTTCACAATTTCTGGTCATCCTGCTCTTGTCAATTTCGTTGTTGTTCTGTGGTGGGGGAGAAGAAGAGAAAGAGATAAAGAGTATCGTTGTCTTTTTTTTTAAATAGGGTTTGTGTTTCAAAAGAGAGTGAGATTTTTTTTTCAAGTCTATAAGACAAAATTTTTTTTTTCAATCTAAATACCCAAAGTGTCGACAGAGAGGAGGGAAAAATTAGAGAAAATTCCTTGAAAATACACCGACTGAATTTGCTGAAAAAATACACGAACTTTTTAGGTTTCCCAAAAAATACAAAGAGTAATTTTGGTTGTCCATAAAATACATAAATTTTTGAATTTTAGAGGTTTCCCACCTCGATTTAACGACGTTAACTCTGATTAATAGAACGTTAATACGCCGTTAGAAGACGTTGACTCCGATTCAAAAGTTTATGTATTTTATGGACAACCAAAATTAGTCTGTGTATTTTTTTGGAAAACCTATAAAGTCCGTGTATTTTTTTAGCAAAAGAAAATTTAGTCTGTGTATTTTTAAGGAATTTTCCCTATTTTTTTGTGCAACGTCATTTTTCTTTTATTCAAGATTTATTGTAATTAGGTTTGTTAGTTTAGGTCTAGGCATTTTAGCCGGATTCAAAAACTTGAATTGGAATTGACCCGAAAATATTCGGTCCAAAACCTAACCGAAAGTGTACAAGTATTTGTTGGGTGGAAATTCTTCTACTCGAAAGAATTGAAACCGAAAAGAACTGATCCAAATAGACTCGGATCCATTAAAATCGACCCGAATCCAATAAAATCGATCCGGATCCAATATAAACTATTTGTAGACTCGGATCCAATAATACATATAGTTTATATTGGATCCGGGTCGATTTTATCGGATCTGAGTCTATTCGGATCAGTTCATTACGGTTTCGATTCGAGTAGAAGAATTTTCGACCCAACAAATACTTGTACACTTTCGGTTTGGTTTTGGAACGAATATTTTCGGATCAGTTCTGGTTCAAGTTTTTGAATCCGACTAAAATGCCTAGACCTAAACTGTTAAACCTGATTATAATAAATCTTGAATAAAAGATATATGATGTTGCACAAAAAATAGGGAAAATGCCTTAAAAATACACAGACTAAATTTTATTTGCTGAAAAAATACACGGACTTTTTAGGTTTTCCAAAAAAATACACAGACTAATTTTGGTTGTCCATAAAATACATAAAATTTTAAATCAGAGTTAACGTCTTCTAACGGTGTCTTAACGTTCTGTTAATCAGAGTTAACGTCGTTAAAATCAAGGCGTGAAACCTTCAAAATTCAAAAGTTCATGTATTTTATGGACAACCAAAATTAATCTGTGTATTTTTGAGGAAGTCTAAAAAGTTCGTGTATTTTTTCAGCAAATGAAATTCAGTCTGTGTATTTTAAGGAATTTTCCCGAAAAATTATCTATTTAGCGCTTGCCTAATTTTCTTCCACGTATTAGCGAACTTATTTTCCGCTTAGTGATATTATAGCAATTACTCTATCATAGCATTTATTTAATACTGTTATATAATATAAAAAATTCGAAATTATCTACGACATCATTTCAGTAAAACGTGCTATAATAATCTGCTATCAATGTAAACTTTTTTGTAGTGCGTAGAGGTCCATGAACCATCTATCATGCATATATGACCCAAGCTTAAGACTTGAGGCTCTTGAATAACTTGAAGCGTATTCATATTCTCTTTAGCATTATGCCAAACTTGGCATTCGCTCTCTGCATGCCTAACTAACTCCATTGGATCTTTGTCTATTCCCCTGAATAGCTTATCATTGCGAGTCTTCCATATGTACCAGATAGTCCATGGATATAGATCCCTATCATCTTCTGGCTCCATGATGCTATTTTTCCTCCAAAACAAATAATCCATATTATTGTATATGCCCATGTTTGTAGAGCTTGTGGGCATTCAAATATTACATGAGTAGCAGTTTCTTCTGGCTCTCCACATCTTGGACAGTAGTTATCACATCGCATGTTTCATCATACTAGATTCTTTGTAACCGCTACCTGTCCTGTAATTAATTGCCATAGAAGATGGCGAATAATTAGAATCTTTGTTACAATTGGGTTTCTAATTGGACTTTATATTTGGATTTTGTTTCCTTGGTATGATATGGACCTGTACTGCTCTTTAGAACAAAATCGAAAACGTAATATTGCTTTTCGACTTCCCCTTCCTCACATTTTTATAAATCGATACAAAGAACCACAAAATATGAACAACTCTTCCTTTTGATTATTTCGTTATCCTCAAACAATTCTTCGATACACACGAACAGAGTCTCTTACTTCTTTTTCAGGGGTGTCCATGATGAATGAAGCTACAGGCGGTCCTCCACGGCTTCATGTTTACCATTTGCCTCCGTAAGTCCTTCTACATCTCCTTCATCATCTCTGTAGCTTTCTTCGGCGAACTGGTAAGAGATATAAACCTTTGTTTTACATATTCTTAAAGTTTTATATCTCCAGATTTGTTTTGTGATTAATACGGCAACTATTCTCTATCTACATTAGAGAGCGAGAGACAATAATTGATTGTTTTTAGGGTTTGGAAGTCATGACTTCCATGAATTAGTGAAGACCGGGCTGATAGATAAAGTAAGCAGATGATTCCTCATGTTTTTATTATTTACTGGAGCAAATACTCAGAATTCCGCAAGTGCAATTCATAGCTGGGAGATCCTACCAGCGAAATTCAAACATAGACCTTCAACTTAGTCCTGCTTCCCATTGTTCTAGAGTTATTTGTGCTGGAAAACCGTGAAGATCCTGTCATAAGAAAAAAAATAACAGTGAATATCTCTATATCTGTTGTGAGGTACATCAAATGCTTTAGCTAAATTAAAAAAAAATATATTTCATTTCTTATTGATGGCGGGTTAGAATAAGAACTCAGCTCAATCTATGGATTTCGATTGAAATCTCTAGAGACCTTCTACTCGAAAATATGAATTTAATCAAATCTTATTCAAGGCTTCTTAAAGAAGATGAATTGAATCAAATCTAATTTAAGATATAAAGCAAAAACTAGTTTATGAATTGAATCAAATCTCTTTTGAGAATCCTACGGATTCTAGGGATCACGATTTGCTGCTTGGCCTAACCAATACGGACACACATCTTCTAGGTACATCCTTTTATTAGCTGTTTATCTTAGTTTTATCATTGTAACCTATATATAATTAAGCTTTCCTCATCCCGCGGGAAGTTATTGGTGAGCTAATAGCTGTGAAAAATACAGTTAGTGACATTCTCCATGGAAAAGAACGTGTCATGGCAACTAGCAGACTGGGTAAGTTACTCTCTACTTCCACTTCATATGAATACATTCAATATTTACATATATGATGAGCCTTTTTCTTTTGAGAAGACGTGATGATTTCAGATTATGGTTTTTCGTAGGCAGTGATGAATCTGTGATTCTGAGTCTGTTTGACTTGCAAGCTGTGTCATTTGCTAACAAGTGGAAAGCTTCCGGGATGATCCAAGGTTTTCTGTTGCAACTAGCATAAATCCGAAGACTGTAGGAGGTGTCACCTTTATAAATTAAGACTCTCTCTATGTATGCCCTTTTTAAATTAGGGTTTTAGTCAATAAGAGATGAAAGGTGATCAAAGACTAATTTACCTCACCTTACCATATAATGTATTGGCCAAAATAAATATAGATTAAAAACAGAAAAAATGAGATAAATCAATCTTCCGAACATAAAAGAGCATGATCAAAAACTAAGAAAGCGCGTCAAAGGAAGGATAATTACCAGAAGGTCAATGTCACCACGAAACATGAAGACACATGTCTAAAGCACCGTAAGCACAACCATTAGATAAGAAATAAGAAGCTTCTTACAAACTAAACAAGCACAAAGCATCCATGCCAGCGAAGAACCACAAAGCTTTGGATAGAATGGACCTAAATTCCAAGAGATTAACCCTACACACTTATACTAAGGGAAACATAGAAGAAGAAAAAAACTAGAGAGAGGGGATACTGAAACCACTGAGAAACTAGAGTTCAAGCTTGAGACCAGAAATAATTTTCTAAACTCACGAAGAATATACGGAGGAAAATACTACCCAAACCTGAAGTGGAAACCTGGCAAAAGGGAGAAGCACGGAAACGCGAGCAGCAGTGAAAGTTGCAACTAGATCAAAATAATAAAGAGTGAAGGGGAGACAAAACAAAATCAGCAAATATTGGAGCTGTCCGCGAGATATGAAAGAGTATAAAAGTCAGAACACAAAAATCCAGATCTTGAAAACCAAAACGACATGGACTATCAACGGCAAGCCAACGACGAGAAAGACAACATCAAAGATGACTTAAATCTAACCCAACCCAAAGAGATACAGTCCCTAACATCAGTTAGAAACAGCCAACAATGATAGTGACGACTTAATGTCAAAATATGGGGAAAACGCAAAAAAATCTTAAATGTATATTAAATTATTTTTTAAATAAAATACAATTTGACGCTGAAATCTTTAAAATTATAATCAAAACATACCTTAATGCAAAGTTATTGAAATGTAATATGATTTACACCACATGTTAACTCCACCACTAACAAATACTATTATACAAACAACAACACATTATTAGATTACTATATTACACAATAAAAATACTAAATAATATTTTTAACAAATAAAAACGACCAAATAACTATATCATATAGAAATCATACTTAACAACAATGAAACAATATCCCGCGAACACGGACATGCCCCTAGTAGAATATATATCCGCCTCTGCCACTCTATGAGTCTCATCTTTTTTTGTATGGCATCGCCACTCCCTTTGACAGCATCCACTAATTCGGAACTTAATTTCGACCCGTACGTTTTCTTCATATTCTTCTTCCATGTATCAGCTGATCATTTAGTTACTTTTTCTTTGCTTTCACATATTTTTTATCCACTCATTTATACTGTATATATTAAATTTACTGCGATAAAAATGGATATCACGTGGATGTATTATCTTCCTTTGATTCTCAATAGTGCTCTTTCACTCTTGGCCATATTTTAATCGGTGCACGTCAATTACTCCACTCCTCAGTGACCGGTAACTTGTATATAAGACGGGTATAAACGGCTTATTTGGGTTGTAAATGTTACTCTCTTCGTTATGTCAAAATAATTGTCACTGACTTAATTTTGCTTCTCATTTTGGTGCTGAGCAAATTCACCAAAATATAATTTAAATTTTTATTATTAGTTACATAAATTTATTATTTATTTGTTAGTTCAATTTTTGTTTTTATTTGTGTGACAGTTCATGAATTAGCTGAAGAGTTGGAAAAATATAACAATTAAACTCACTATGTTCTTTTTGAACAATCTAATTTGCAAAACATAACTTGCCAAAGTTGATGTTACTTCCGCTAAACTGAAGAGTAGAGAGACAAACTTATATTACAATTATTATAATTTTGTATATAGAATAATTAGTGTAAATTGTACTATTGGTTTGGATTAAGAATCATCATACGCTTAGTAACTAATTAAATATATTTATTTGATATCCAATTATAAATTAATACCATAAATTTTTGCTAACAAACAAGATGTATTTTAGAGTACAAAGATAATCCCTATATATATTGTATTGTTATCGTAAAAGAATTTTTTTCAATAATGAAAGTTAAAAGTTAATTATCTTCAGGTTTACTTTAATATTTTATTATTAATAGTTATAATAATAAATAGAATTCACTTTTTCTAGAGTTACTAGTTTGGTTTGCATAGTCCGTATGAATCTATATATGTTGATGACAAAAAAATAGAATTCACTTTTTGTACATTCCGAATCATTAAAAATTCAACTTTAAAATATTACTAATGTTTTATAAATAATTTAAATATTTAAATAATCAAAATTTATATATTTAAGTGTAAAAGGGAAAACATTTTGTTATTTGGAGAATTTTTCTTTTAAAACAAGAATTTTTATCATGTGAGATGAGATGTAGGTAATTTCATGTTGTTTATGTTTTTCTAATGAGTATTAATGAAACCTAATTTCATGTTGTTTATGTTTTTCCCAAAACAAAGACGAAATTGAAGATCCTGATAACTGATGAATAAAAAACAAGAAGAAAACATAAATAATATTAGGGCTGAGCATAAAATCTGAAACCCAAAATCCGTACCAAACTTGAACCGAAAAACCTGATCAGTACCGTAAAAAATACTCTGGATCTTGTAGGGTGTTACAAAACATATCCAAACCCAAGTTTTATTAACCGAACCCGAACGTATAACGCGAAAAATCCGAAAACCCTGAAAAACTGAAAAGATATCTGAAGATACTGATCTCAATGTCCAAATTAATATACAACTACATATGGACCCGTGCGTTGCACGGGTTTTGACTAATATTTTAATTTCATTGTATGATTTTTTTATATACTGTGTGAAAATTATTCATGGTATAATAATTATTTTTCTCATATAAATTTTGGTTAGTACTCCTATTTTAACAATCATGGCGCATAAGTGAAGTCAGTATTAGAAACTTTATACAAAAGGTTAGAGAAAAGAGTTATTCCCGAAAATTCAAATCGAACTCAACGTAAAGAAATACGAAATAAAACAAAATACAAAGAATTTAAAAGTTGAATCAAACATATCATAAGATATGTTGATGACAACGTCATACACTTTCTTAAGCTCTTAATTTAATGCATGTTTGTATTAATTTTCTATGTTATTCTTCTTGTTCAAACATATCATAATGCTTCCATGACAATTTAGTAATGTTTTTTGTTGTCATCGTAAGATCTCGAATTTTTTTGTGCATTCGTTAGGATTTATATATTTTGGTTTGTAAGGTTTATTCATCTTTAAAATATCTCTAGTTCCCAGCTCTATATACTCCCTCTGTTTTTTAAAGATTCATATTCTATGAAAAAAATTTGTTTTTAAAAGATACATTTTTTACTTTTTCAATGTATTATTTAATGAAAATCTGTTAACTTCAAGAAAATTAATTGTGTTTATTGGATTTTTATTGGTTAAAAAATATGGAAAATTGTTATTCACAAAAATCAATGCATTTTTAATGTGATTTCTTAATATATGTGAAAAGTCTAGAATATGTATCTTTAAAAAACAGAGGGAGTATTTCTCTATCTTTTCTCATAAAATAAATTATGTTATAAATGTGAATCTCTCCATTGTATGATTCTGCTATAGATTTTCTATATTTGAAGGAGAAATGTAATGGAATGATATTTTCATCTTTTTATTTATAAAAAATACCATATCTCTATATTTTATTCTAAAAATAAAGGAACTCTATTGTATAATCACATATTGAAACAAGTCCATCTCTATAATATAATTTCTCTATTTTAGAAGAGAATATAGTATGAATATATAGGTGAATTGGAAATAATCTTTGAAGTTTGATCAATAGATAACATTATGGATCAATAGAGGTAATAAAACTATTAATACTTTATAGAGTTTGATATTGCTTTGATTCTTGTGATATGTGTATTCCAAAGACCATTTGTGTGAATAAATGATTATGAAAATAATGTGTAGTACATGTTGTAATAGACATGAAGAAGATACAATCATTAAGAAGTTTTAGTAATTTCATTTCAGATATGTGATATTAAATATCAGATATATATTTTGGAGTCTCGTTTAAAAAATAAATGATTATTCAGTTTTTCTCACCTTGGATCTGCAGTTATAATAACAAAAATTTCCTGAAAATAAATATGCATATAACCCTAAATTATAATTTTCTGTATAGAACAAATTAATTACATAATTATATACATAGATATATATATATATAATATTTTTAATAAAGAAAACAAAACTAAATATTTTTTGTAACTATTAGTTTTTAACTTATTGATCAATATATATTGATAATATAAAGTAAAATCTCTTTTTGTTAACGTTGATTAATTTTGTTGATATAAATTATGAGAAACATTACATAGACGTATCTACAGTTAACAATTCTACATGTTTTATGAGGATCTGCGTCTGACTACATTATCATGAGCTGTTTCACAAAATCCAAATGTTGAACATATCCTCTAAACTTTTTTTCCAATAAACTAATAGTTCGCTTTCTCTGAAGCTCGAAATCTAGACTACATAGTGTAAAACATTAATCCTTAGTCAAACATGAATTACTGGAACTTCCGTACAAAATTAGTTAATTATAGGAAAATAATAAGATTATTTTACAACTCTCTTTTGCTTAGAAATAAGGAAAAATACTTAGATTTAGTATAAAATAATCAGTTGTATTTTCAGGTTTTTATAATCCGTTTAAAAAAAATTTAAAATACTATTTTCATTCATAATTCTGTTTTGTCCTGATTTAAAAAAAAAGTAAAATTAGAATTTCTTTAAAAGGAAAATTATACTCATACAGATTATAAAATTTTATTTTTTTATTATTTAAAAAGGGAAAATTACTATTAAATAATTATTAGTATATTTTTTTTTTGGTTTGCAATATTTTGTTTAAAACTTAAAAATGAAAAATACTGAACATATTTGCCTTCTGTGAAAAATACTATCATTCTATTTTTTCATGGTTTAATATAAATGCTGAACATATCCTATAAACCTTTTCGCCAACAAACTAATAATTTGCATTCTGTGAAACTCGAAACCTAGACCACATAGTGTAAAAACATTAACCTCTTTACTCAAACATGAACTATTGGAGCTTCCACAGAAAATTAGTTTATTATAGAAAAATAATAAGTTTTTTTCCAACTCTCTTTTCTTTAGAATTTTAATAAGGGAAATATATTTAGATTATTAAAAAAAAACATTAAATAATCTTTTGTATTCTCAGGTTTTTATAATTCGTTTAGAAAAAATTTAAACTACTATTTCTTTCATAATTCTGTTTTTCATGATTTTTAAAAAAAAATCAAAATTATAATTTATTTAAAAGGAAAATTATTTTCATATAGCTTATACAATTTTATTTTTTTATTATTTAAAAAAGGAAGCTTACTATTAAATAATTATTAGTATAGTATTTTTCGTTAACAATATTTTGTATAACCCTTAAAAAGGAAAAATACTATTAAATAACTATTATAATTATATTTGTTCATAATAACTATTAAATAACTATTAAATAACCTTTATAATTAAATAAATATTATAATTATATTTGTTCATAATTTTAAAAAAAAGGAAAATTATTTTTGTATAACTTTTACAAATTTCTATTTCTTGGACATAAAAAAGGAAAATAATATTAAATAATTTTTTGTATGAACTTATTTTTTGTTTACAATATTTTGTTTAAAACTTAAAAAAGGAAAATACTATTAATTAACTATTTATATAAAAATTATTACTTAACGCATGTCATAATCTTAAATATACAATTTCCGTGTGTCGCGATCATATTAATTAGTAACTTTGAAGAAACAAACTTTATATAATAAGATATAAATATTTAAAACATAAATATGTAATTCAAATATTCAGTTTCATATTTATTTGGATACGATATCTAACAACAATTATTTAAAATTTAAATAAATATCTTAAATACTCCATTATATATAAATAAATATACATATATATTTTTTGACAACAAATAACTAAACTATAAATATATATATTTCTTATGTTTTGCTTTTAAATATTAAATTTTACTTTGGGTATATCCAGAATCGGAGTGATATATGGTTACTTCGGGAATATCCAAACCGATCCAAAACTGATGTGTTATATCCGAATCCAAACCATACTTGTAAATTTACTAGAATGGGAACTATGAAGTGTTACAAAACAGAAATGAAATCCAAAAAATATGATCCGAATTCGAAAGGGTACCCGAACGCCGAGGCCTAATGAATATGGTGAATGTATAAAGAGAATTTCCAAAAAATAAATTACGTTTGTGTTTCTATTTTTTATAAATTCATTAAAAATCGTATATAATTTGATAAACAACTTTATCATGCATAAATATTTTGATGTTCAATTTAATTTTTTTAAGAACATTAATAAAACTTATTATGTTGATCTTTGAATTAATATTTATGTATTAATAAATATCTGTAAAATAATTATGCATGTGCACACAAAACATCTAATAATTTATATTACTACATTTTGTTATATTTTTTTGTGTTTGACTGATTTATAACTGACACATGTTTGTATACAATAATTTTTAACAATAATATTCAAAGGGTTTATACACAAACCACATATTTTACTTTGTTGGGTTTGGATCAGTTTAGTTTTATAGATTTGAGCACCCCGTGGTACCTTAGAATATAATTTTTTTTAACTTGAAATTTTATTAAATATTTCACAATGAGATTTATCATGGATACAAAAGCCGGCAGAAAATAGTAATATCTCTAGAAGCAACAGCCCAAGAGAGGAAAACAAAAGTTAATAATGAAATAGGATAATATGAATGGATAGGCAGTAGAATGGATAGGCAGTAGAAACACAGGACGTCCACTCAAGCAGGTGATCTGCCTTTTAATTGTCATTCATGATACATTAGTAATTAAAAAGCAGTTCATTTCAGAAAATAATAAAATATTTTTGTCCTGCCTGCAGTTCAAATATACAAGTAGTAATCCTTTACAGTACTATCTCCACAGACCTCCTGTCTTTTTAAATTTCAAACTACAGTTTAACATAATAATAAGTAATTTATATAAATACATTCTCTCTCTAGATTCTCCTCTGCCTTCTCTCTAGAGAGTTCAATACTGGATTTCCGTCTCCGGCCGGCGGTTCCGGCTATCCTAGCCGCCGCCGGTCCGGTCAAAGCTTTTGTTGTTTATCTCCTCTGTTTTTCTTTCTTTCTTAGTTAGCCTACGGACATGCACTTTCTCCTCAGGTGGTGGCTCGTTGTAGATCTTCCGGGAAGCGGTGGTGTTCGCACCGTCGTTCGACGGCTCTTGACTCTGGGGCCATACCGTTTCGTCTTCGGTATTGGTCGCCGGCTTCTGATTCTCACGGAGTTTGTTCGAGCTGAAGGTATGGTGTCTTGTTACGGTGGGTGTTGGCCGAATTCAGAGGAGATCTCGGAGTTCCGGTGGAAGCTCTCTGAAGATCGGGCCTTTGGTGAAAATCGCCGAACCCTATATCTCTAATACAGTCGTTAGAGGTGGTTTCGGCGGTAATGATTCTCGGACCGGTGTTTCTGGTGTTTATGTATTCGATTGGTTCAGCGTCGACCTCTGCATGGGATGGAGTTGGTGACTCGCAATTCCGGTGGTGTAGCGGATTCCGGCCCCGGTGGCGAGCTCTAGCCGTTCGAGATGACGAAGCTTCAGCGGCCGACACGCATCTCTTCGGTGTGTAGGTTTCAACACGTGGAAGATGTGGTGTGCGGTGAGCGGTGAAGGTTGGGTCTCGGGTTTTCTTTTTTGGGCTTGAGCTCCGTGTTTTATGTTGTTGGGCTTTCAGTTAAGTTTAAAAGTGGGTCGTTTATGGACCCATCTTGTAACATACCTTTCTGTTTATTAATATAAAAGATGAAAAAAAAGTAATTTATATTTGTTTAATGTAGCTTTTTACGATATACCCAATTTGCTATTCAATAATTATGTTATCCATTTAATATTTTTATAGTATTTATGTACAATTTTTTGTATTTTGACTTTTATTTCTAACTTTTATATACTTCATTCAAATTAAATAATACATATACATATACATATACATATACATATACATATACATATACATATACAAATACATATATATATATATATATATACAATATTTTAAAATAATCTACAATTTGATCTAATATATTTTATTTAACTGTAAAATATTTTAATGGATAAAATAACTAATTTCTAAATAATTAAGTTTAATTATGAAAGAATAAATAACTGTTTAAATCTTTATAAAATTTTAAATTAAACTTGAACCATTTCTAAAATTTTAAGGATAAACTTACATCAACACCAGAGACCACTGCAAAGTGGAGGCAAAACAGAACTAAGTCGAAACCATACACCTAGGCTCAAGGACCTATGAACTTGAAACGCTATAAGAAAAAAACATCGAAAAATATTTACAGGTCTTACACGCGGACACTCGTTAGGCAGAATAGCAATCTAGATAGTTAAGACTGGTCACCTTCTCGCAAGAGAAGACCTGCAAATTAAACCCAAAATTTGACAGAGCTCTAACAACTGAAAGAAACATGAAAGACTATTACACAGACATTCAACAGTTAAATAAAGAAACAAACTTCGAGAAATGTTACTGACTCTCTTTGGTTCTACTTTGCAGTAGAGGAAGATCAGGTGGCATACAAGATTCTTCTTGAAGATCCTGGACACAGAACAAAATGACAGTTAGTTCTTGTCTCATTCCCACGAAAGGAACCAAGATTCGTTACTTCTTCAGTTGGCAGGCGAAACCTAACGTGTTCAGATTCTCAGTTGGCATCAGCATCTTCCTCCTCCTTCGCTTTCTCTCTGCCTATAATTTGTTTGATATGGACTATACATCGCAGGAAGGTGGGATGTCATATTTATATCCGAAGCTGAAGCCGGTTACGGTGGATACGAAGAGAGAGATTGATTGCACCAAGTGGGAAGAGTGGATTAACTACAAACAACGCGGAGTAAAGAACAGAGTTATGGATGGTGGAAACGTTACGTAGCTCGGAACGTCGCTTTAGACCATCTCCTATGTATTTCCTATTTTTTTCTCTATAATAAAGATGAATTCAGCTCCAATGTATTTCTCTATTCATACAATATTTCTTTTTTTTTCCATTAACACCTATTACTTATTGAATGTTGAAAATTGATCCATTCATTAAAATTTTGTTTTTTTCATAAAATTGTAATCTATATTCTATATTATTAAAACTGAAGTACAAATTAAGTTTGTTTGGAAACATGGATAACAGTTTTAAAAATGAGATTTGTTTGGAAATATGGATAGCAGATTTAAAAATGAGGTTTGTTTGGAAATATGGATAACAAATTAAATAGCAAATTAAAAAATAGGTTAGTTTGGAAACATGAATAAGAATATTAAAAAGGAATATAATGTTGTTTGAAAACATGGATATCAGTATATTAAGAAAAACGTAATACATTTATATTATTAAAAAATTGGAAGTCTATTATATTATGAAAACTATATATTTGGACCAGCTTTAAAATATACGAAAATGAGCTAATCTAATTACCTAAAAACATTTTTTCTAAAATAATCATAAAACAAAACTTAAACTTTGTATACATATTTCAAATCAAAATAATAATTTGAAGTTGATTTATATCAAAAATTGATTCAAAAATATACATATATTCAAAATTTTACTTTTAATAAAATATTTTCCAGTAACCAATACTAAACTTTTTTCAATATATAAGAAAAATACAATACAAAGCCCAATTTCATATATCACCTGAAATTATTTTTTTATAGCATATTAAGCTTTAAAAATATAATACATGTGATTATTTATATGATAGTACATATTAAATACTATTAATTATATGATTACTTATATGATGGTAGGTATAAAATACGATTAATTTGTGAAGACTAAAATATGATATATAATGGTGACTAGGGGTGGGCGTTCGGGTATCCATTCGGGTTTTTTTTGGGTTAAGGGTTTCAGGGATCAACGATTTCAGTCCAATTCGGATATTTCTAAATTTTGGATTGGATTCGGTTCAGATCTTTGGGGGTTCGGAAAACCCATGTAAATTATTTTTAAATTTTTAAAATTCATTATATACTTTAAATTTCTCAAAATCTATAAACAAAATAATTTATCACATATAAATTTGAATAACATATGTCAGAACACCTAAACTTAACATATAAATTGATTTGGTTTAAATATTTGGATAGAGAATCATAATTAGTTTTAGTATTTTTGGTGTTTTGAGTATACTTTAAATATTTAGATATTTACTTTTGACTATTTGTATATATTTTCAAGTATTTAAACCAACTTAAAAGTACCATATATATATATATATATATATATATATATATATATTCTGGATGTTTCTATATACATTAAATCTAAAGATAATAAATATGTACATAAGTATATAAATCTATCTCGGGTACATTCGAGTATCCGAAATACTTCAGTTCGGATCGGAGTCGGTTTCAGTTCTCTAAATATCAAAATTTTGAATAATTCAGATATTTAATCGATTTTGGTTCAGTTTTGGTACTATTTTTTTATTAGGATCAGTTCGTTTTTTGGAATTGGGTTTTGCCAACCGCTAATATTGACATGAAAAAACAAATAGTAATATATTTTATAAAATATACACCCGTGCGGGCGCGCATGTCAAAATCTAGTAGTATTTAAAGTAGACATTTTACTCCAAAAAAATAATACAAAATAAAATAAAATAAAATAGAAATTATCTAGCCATTAATATTACTATATTTGGCTATAAATGATTAACTAATGCATTACAAAATGAGAAATGAACTTTTTATCAAAGTTGTTGGAGTATGCTGTATTAATAACTAGACATGGACCCGTGCGTTGCACGGGTTTTATTTGATGTTTTAATTTTACGAATACATAAAAAAATTTGAAATATTTTTCTCACGTTAATTCTTGGATTTTCAGTATATATTGGTGACATTTTAATAACAATAATCTGTTTTCTTACATAAATTTTGATTGATATTCTATTTCACTAATAATGGTGTTTTAAATAGTACATTAATATTTTTATTTTTTTTAATAAATACATCACTTTTTATTATTTTTTCAAAATAATATTAGCTATAGTTAACTGAAATATATAGAATTGTGAACTCTCGATAATGTTTATATTGTGTAAGATAAATTAAAAACGACACAATTAAAAATATTAATATTAAATAACACCAATCAGTATGTTTTATCGATAGTCAGCTAAATATCGAATATATTTCTAGATAAAATATCAAATTTATTTATTTTCGCATTCATGGTGTGACTTTAACATCTTTTTCTATATAAAATATTTTGTAAAACACTATTATCGTTATGTTTTAAAAATTTGAAGTTCTCTAGTTGTAGTGACTCTTGATAGTGCGATGTATAATTGTAAGACTGGATTCGACAAATAGAACAACCTTTTAATTTTTGACCTTAACTCTTGTTGATAGTCATTTCATAGAACACTCTTATAGGAAATTGAAGTCTTTTCATTTTGAAATGTCATCTTGCATATATTGGTATGAAACTTATTCTAGAAATTAAAATCTGTTTTTCCACATAACTTCCGATTATGATTTCAGCTTCAATATTCATGTTGTATAGGCGAGTTATTAGTAACATTATTCTATTGGAAAGTCTTTCTTTTTGATTTAAATTCCTTAATAGCATGACCTGCAACAATCCATTGCAAAGTCGTTCTCTTTGATTTAAATTTCATAGTAGCATTATCTACAACATCATAACCAATTTTTATAGGTTGATAAGAATAAACACACATAATCATAATCACACATAAGCATAATAGTCCCATTAACTTAGTCACAATAGCATAACATCTAGACAAAATATCCGTAAATTTTGATTTTATCTGTTTCGATGTGAACCAAAATTCCAAATATCTGTAACTCTACAAAGCAAAGAAAATACTTATATGCAATATTTGTAAGAAACGAAGCAAATCACAAAAATACTAATATTATTAAGAATGAATATCTGATCTGATCCGTTATATGAATACATATACATGTATGTAAAGACGTATATATATATAATTATTTAAATATTATATCTTATTATAAGTTTTATAGTACTTTTTAATAAATTTATTAAGTTATTTATTAGAATTTTAAAAGTAATAATTTTTTTTTGTAATAAAATGTTATTATTATTTTATCTTATTTTATTAATGATTTATTTTCTAATTTTAATTTATTTTTACAGATCGAATCGGATATCCGATCGAAAATATAAAATTATCCGAAAATCCGGAACACCGAATATCCGTGTGGATACAGATCGAATTGGATCAAATAATTGATTACTCTGACAAAATGGGTCGGATCAGAATATCTCAAAATATCTGAATATCCGATTCATGTCCACCCCTACATCTATATGTACAAACGCCTAAGTATAATTGTAACAAAAACTAATGTATAACAGCATGACAATTATATTCTTTTATTTTTTAAATTCAACATCAGTTTAATGTGAAATATCAGGATATCTAGTTATTTCCTCAACATGTGACACCAAAAAAAAGATAACACGCGAAGATGTGAAAGAACATGTATAGATGAGAGAGCTTAATCACATATATAGATGTGTATAATTATAATTCTTTTGGTTTATGATTTTTAAAAAGAAAATTATAGAGTTGAATCACACACACACACACACACACACACACACATATATATATATATATATATATATATATATATATATATAGTTCTTTTTGGATTATGATTTTTAAATAGGAAATTAATTATTAATAATAAATACTTAAAATAATTATCCTACAAATCTTTCTTATTAGGATTTGAAGAAAAAAACTTACTATTAAACATCATCTTACAATTTTCTTTTCTTATGTTTAAAATTTTAGAAAAGAACAATTACTATCAAATTGTTTTACAATATATTCTCTTTAGAAATTTAGAAAACGAAAATAGTATTAATAATTATTTGACATATGTTTTTTTGTTTAAATTTTTTGTAAATAAAAAAGTGCAGAAAAATACCAATAAATAATTCTAAAATAACTTTTTAAAAAACAAATTGTTTTTACTATCTTGGTATATATTTTATTAATCATGAGATATTTTAACAAATGTCAAAATTTTATAAGGAAAATTAATATCAAATAATCTTTTACAATAATCTTTTTTTGGATTTTGGAAAAGGAAAATTAGTATTAAATAAGTTATTTTACAAAATTCTCTTCTTTAAGATTTGTAAAAGGAAATTTTCTAAAAAATACTATTAAATAATTCTAAAATTAAACTTTACAATTAAATAATTTTTAAAATTAAATTTTACTATTAATTATATGCGAAATTGGTTTTCTCAAAAACAATTTGTAAATAAAAAGTGTAGAAAAATACCAAAAAATAATTCTAAAATTACTTTTAAAAAAATTATTATTCTGCTATATATTTTATCAATCATGAGATATTTTAACAAATGTCAAAATTTTAATAGGAAAATTAATATCAAATAATCTTTTACAGTTATCTTTTTTGGATTTTGGAAAAGGAAAATTAGTATTAAATAAGTTATTTACAAACTTCCCTTCTATAAGATTTGTAAAAAGGAAATTTTCTAAAACTTAATTTTAAATAGTTTTTAAAATTAAATTTTACTATTAAATAATTTTTAAAATTAAATTATCTATTATTATTATTATTTTTTAAAACAAATTATTAGTATATATATTTTTAATCATGAGATATTCTAACACAACTTCAAAATATTAAAAGAAAAATTTCTATTAAATAAAATTTCTAAAAGAATATTATTAAGTAATTTTTTTAAAAAAAAATTACTATTAAATAAATTTTAAAATTCGTTTTTTGTTTTTATTTTTATTTTCATAGTATATATTGTTTTAATCATGAGATATTCTAAAACATGTCACGTTATTAAAAAAGGAAATTACTATAAAATTATATTTTGTTTAAGATTTTAAAAATGGAAATTTATAATATAGTTAATTTTACCAAAAATCTTTTTTATTATCTTATATATTTATTTTAAATTATGAAGTAGTTTAACACATATCACAATTTTAAATATATAACTGTCATGTGTCACAATCATGTTAATTAACAACTTTGAAGAACCAAGTTTCCTATTAAGTAATTTTAGAATATTATTAAGTACTTTTAAAATTTTCCTTTTTACTATTAAATCAATTTCAAAATTAATGTATTTCAAAATTCGTTTTTTGTTATCTTAGTATATATATTTTATATCATTATAAATTTTAACCTCTTTAAAAATATTAAAAGGAAAATTACTATCAAATAATCATTTGCAACTATGTTTTGTTTAGGATTTTAAAATGGAAAATTACTATTAGATATACTTACAATTGCTTTTTACCAAAATTTATGTTTTGTTATTATCTTAATATATATATATTTAATTATAATATAGATTAACACATGTCGCAATCTTAAATTTTTTATTGACACGTGTCGCGATCATGTTAATTAGTAACTTTGAAGAACCAAGCTTTATATAATACTAGATATGAGCCCGTTGCGTTGCAACGGGTTTTGTTTAATGTTTTAATTTTATGAAAACCATAAAAAATGAAAAATATTTTTAATGAAATTGTATGATTTTGCATATATAATATGAAAAATACTTTTTGCCATTTTTAATAGGTTCCATTTTCAAAATTTGTTTTTTCAATATCATTAATATTTTTACAATTTTAAAGTAATGACAGATTTTTATTGACACATTCACAATCTAATTTTGTTTAGACTTTTGAAAAAGTTACTAAATCTCTAAATCAAAAGGTCATAAACCACAAAAAAGTAATTAAAGCTTGGTTCTTCAAAGTTATTAATTTTCCTTTTCTAAATCTCTTTAAATCAACATAAGAGAGTTGTATCATATTTTTCTACACATGTCACAATGTTTTTTTTAAATAACAAATAAAATTCACATCCTTTTTACAATTAATTTTTGTTTAGATTTTTTTTAAATTGAAAATTACTATAAAGTATTTTTAACAATATATAATGTAAAAGACTATGTAATACTAATTTTCCTTCTCCTATACCAAAATCAATTTGTACAATATTTAACAATAATTTTTATTTTCTAAAATCATAAAGAAAAGATAATTGTAAAAAAAATATTTGATTGTAATTATCCTTTTTAAAAATCTTAATCAAAAAATTGTAAAAGAATTTTTAATTTTTATTTTCCTTTATTCAAATCCTAATTAAAAGGTCATAAACAAAAAAAAACTACAATCTTATTATTGACATATTAACACGATTTGTAAAAGAAAGTTATAGTAATTTTCGTTTTTAAAATTGCTATTTCAAAACCGATTTGTATAATAATATTAACATTAATTTTTCTTTTCTAAAATCATTAAAATATTTTTTTTTAAATATCTTATGATAAAGCTAGTTACTTTTATTTACAATACTTTTTCTCAAAAAAAAAGAAAAAATACTATTAAATATCTTTTTATATGAATTTTTTTATTTAACACATGTTATAATCTTAAATATAAAATTGACATGTATCACAATCATATTAATTACTAACTTTGAAGAAACAAAAAAATATTTGATTGTAATTATCCTTTTTAAAAATCTTAAACCAAAAAATTGTAAAAGAATGTTTAATGTTAAATTTCCTTTATTCAAATCCTAATTAAAAGATCATAAACCAAAAAAACTACAATCTTATTATTGACATATTAACATGATTTGCAAAACAAAGTTATAGTAATTTTCGTTTTAACAAATTCTGTATCAAAACCGATTTTTACAATAATACTAACATTAATTTTCCTTTTCTAAAGTCATAAAAAGATAATTGTAAAACAAATATCTTATGATAAATCTAGTTACTATAATAAGATACTTTTTCTCAAAAAAGGAAATTACTATTAAATAATTATTTATATAAAAAATTATTTAACACATGTCACAATCTTAAATTTAAAATTGACATGTGTCACAATCATGTTAATTAATAACTTTGAAGAACCAAGCTTCACATAGCTTTTATAATTTTCTTTGTTTTGAATATAAGAAAAGGAAAATACCATTAAATAATTTTTTAATGAATTTTTTTGCTTACAATATTTGTTTAAAACTTAAAAAAGGAAAATTACTATTAAATAGTTATTTTACAAAAATTAGTATTTAACACATGTCATAATCTTAAATATATGATTGACATGTGTCAGGATCATGTTAATTAGTAACTTTGAAGAACCAAGCTTTATATAATAAGATAAGATATTTAGGTTAAACTTAAATATGTTATCAATATGAAAAACCTAAGTGGAACTTTAATAATTAAATTTTAGTTACATATAAAACTTTAAATATCATTTGTTAAATAATTTTTTTCTTTTAAAATAAAAACTAATATTGTCTATTTATGGTTTTACTTTTGAAAATTTTAAATAAATTATGTAAACAAAAAACTGTGTTGTCATATGTAAAAGAAATTGAATTTCTCCATAAACATATTTTTAGTTCTAATTACAAAAAGTTGAAGGACTATTTTGTAAATAAAAAAAGTATATCTCTAATATAGAGAAATGCAATTTTTACTTCTAAATATAGAGGAAAATATAGCAATCTCTATTTTGAAGGAAGAAATAAAAGTGGGATAGAATAGATTTTACTCTATTATAGTATATAGAGGCATAAATAGCATAGGGTTGGAGATGCTCTTAGGCTTCTGTGTGTTTTCGTCGTTGAGTTCGCGGCGCAAGAAGAAGACGGTAGATGGAATCTTAATGAACGTGAGTTTTTAACATGTGTGTTCAACTTTGAGCTTCTGGTTTGGGCTAAATGTGCAAAAGAAATAAAAGCTCAGATCATATCAATGGATTAAGTGACCCAGCAGGAAACCAAAAATCGTAAACAGCCTTAGGTGTTGACACGTGTCGCAAAATGCCTATCTCTCCAGGATGACGTGGACGCATCATAAAATAGATAAGCCTATATATATATATATGAAATTTGGACAAGAAATAATACATTAGCTTTATAAGTGCATGTCAAAATCTAGTTACCATTACAATTCAAACCATTTTAATCAAATTCATTCATTAAGTTTATTAATCCATTTTATCCATTAATCCATATGTAGTTAATTTTTCTATCCATTAAGATCCATAGTTTGGTTTGGATTGACCCATTAATTAGACATACTAACTTCTGGTTCTAGTTAGTTTAGATATGAGGGTATTTTAATCAACTTATAAGTAAGAAGTGCATCAAATGCTTGAAGTATATCCAGATGTAAAGAGGAAACTTCAAAGTATGTGACATTGTAATTTTCTCCGGTATTTAGTCTCCTATTTAATTTGTAATGCTCAAATGCTTTCTTTTATATAGTTTTATGTTTAGTTGTTAATAAGAAAAGTTTGCTCAAATATTATTTCGAAAAAAAATCTTGTTTTTTACAATATTTCAGATTGGAGGGTTTACAGATAGCTTTACGAACTAGCGGCTTGGGAATGATTAGTAAAACGTACAGACTATCTACTAACCATATGCATCCAGGACTGTAACCTATCTCTCCTCCAATACTACAAGCGTACGACTTATACATTCTCTGAGATAAAACGAGGTGGAGCCTACTGTAGAAAATTCAATCTAAAATGCTAGTCATCAACCAGTTTTGTATTTTGATGAACCTTTATGTTCACAAACAAATATGATTTAGTTATTTAAAATTCAATATGTTTTAAAAAACAAACAAAATAATAAGAATTTATCAAATTATACTATATTTCTTAAATAAATAAAAAATAGTAGTAATTACAAAAAAAAATATTGTTAACGCCGCCAATAAATCACTAAACCCTAAACCCATTTTTGTACATCCTAAACCCTAAACTCTAAACCCTTGGATAAAACTTAAACTTTTGGATGAATCATAAACTCTAAATCATAAACATTAAAACTAAATCATAAACATTAAAACTAAATCCTAAATCCTTAATCCTAAACCATGAATCCTTGGGTAAATCTTAAACCCCAAGTGTTCAGGGTTGAATGTTTAGGATTTAGAATTTCTAAGATTTAGTTTTTAATGTTTATGATTTAGGGTTTAGGATTAACCCAAAGGTTTAGAGTTTACCTAGAGATTTAGGTTTAGGATTTAAGATTTAGATTTTATTGTTTTGGTGACAGCGTTAATAATACTTAAAAAATTATTTATTTTGGTAATTACTACTTATTTTTATTTATTTTAAAATCATAATATAACTGGACAGTTTTTTTTTATTTTGTTTATTTTTTAAAAAGATATTAAATCTTAGATAAGTAAATAATATTGGTTGATAAACCTACAGTTCACCCCTGTAGGTTCATCCTAGGGAATGAACCTAAGAAAAACTATTTTTTATGTACGTACTAGGATTGGTCCGCCCTACGGGCGGGATGCAAAAAAAAAAAATTACGTTTCATCTCTATTTATGTAAATTATTTTAAAATATATTTATTATTCAATTTTTTATTTTTACTAAAAATCATATGTTTATATAGGTAATAAAGAAATTTTATTTTTTATTATGTAGTTATTTTACATTTTCCAATACTCGTAATTGTTCTTATAATTTGCTACGTCCTTGGTTTTTCTATAAGTTTGATTATATGTTTGTATTTTGTTTTGTGCAGCATATATATTGTATTTATATGTTATAAAATATAAGTCATTATGCAATTTTAAAATTATTTCAGTGTCTTGTTTGATGAGCATGTTCTTTTACCTGTGAAGCCATGTTTACAGTGAGTGCTTAGAGTAAGTTGTAATGAATCCCAGCTAGAAAAATTGAAAAAAGCAACCTAACATCTTCAAAAAAAAAAATCCAGGATTTAATCGGTTTTAACAAAAGCTGATAATAAACTCATGATCAAATTGAATGGAACTAATAAAACGTTGAAAAATAGTTATTACAAAAGAAACCAGCACACCTAATATTCTCAGTGCAACCTGTAAAATATAATATCTCCATATCAGTAGCTCACCGATCCCATGGATCTCTACTTTTCTTATACGCTTTTATTAAAATCATAATAGCAAACATGAAATGGCTTAGATGGCTTTAACCCCGGAAAGAACACCATAAGCTCGCCCGTTTGACTCACTCCTTTGGACCTTACGTAAACACCAAATAAATCTTCCCACATAAAAGGTAAGTCACACGTCATGCTCGACCATTCCTGTTTTTTCCACATCCTCAAGAACCCACAATGTCATCGAATTTTCTGTGCAATGATAATCTACACCGCCCAATTTTCCGTTGTAATTTATAAGAGTGGAATGTTTTAATAGACTCAGTCTTCTCTGATCTAACGAACTTAACTATACCTGACTTTCCAACTCCGTAGTATATAGCATCATCAATGTATGTGTCTCCGTAGACAGAGTGATAGTTGACTTGCCTCCGGTTGTGTTCTCGATCTTTCTCCACTCTTGTTTCTCAGATGAACTCACAGTGCAAACGACATGCTCCGATTGGCTAATTTTCGGGGCCATCACCACACACAACACCTTGTACTGATCTTTGACTGGATCGTACCCAAGACGTGCGTACATGTAGTTGGACGTAACTTTAGGCAGTTCCACCACTTGTCTAGTAGTGGGATTATAAACGATTATCGTACTACAAACACGGAGCCAGGGAACAACACGTACTAAGCAGACAAAACCGTTGACAGAACCAGATACCAAGTGGTAGCCGGGTTCAAAGTTGCCTGAAAGCAGGGAGCCGGTGAACAATGACAGTGGCCGGCATGAGAGTAGCCTGAGTCGTCGTTGCCTGAAAGCAGGGAGCCGGTGAACAATGACAGTGGCCTGAAACAGTTGTAGAAAAAGCATCATCAACAAATGTTTGAAAAGACGATCTCAGTGAAGATTATGAGATGAATAAGAGATTTAAGATCTGAGAAACCACAAAGAATGGAATAAAAAGTTTGATACTGCAATGAATAAAAAGTTAATAGACTTGTGGCCGGAATTGCTAAAACACTATGATTTTGAGATTTAAGATCAAACCAACCTGAGCATCAAGGAGGAGTAGAACAAACAATATCCCAACTTACGCAAATGCATTATTACTCAAAAAAATTCACATGCTCTATCTCACACACAACACTCTGTTCTTGGTGAATATAGAGTGGTTCGGTAGAGAAGAAAGTTAATGACATGTGCTGAGGCAATTTATATTATATAATAAAAGAGTAGTATCAGCTATGTTGAAGTATGGAACAATTAGCTGAATGGAAAAAGTTAAGGAATCTATTACACTACTAAAAGGGCAATACGAAGCTCTATGGAAGTGTCCACGTCGACAAATTAAATAGATCAATAGGAAAAGACCTTTGCGCCACGTCAGATGGGTCACTCAAATCAGTTGGGCTTTATTTCGTTTGGCCCATATTAGATTTATCAGGTCACGTATCAAGTGATGAAACGCTGCGTAATAGATTAAGCCTGAAGTGAGTTAGATTTCGCGACTCCAGATCTTATGGCGACTTTGTCTGCGCGGCTGACCTTCCATCTTCTTCCCCTGGCGAATTCTGTAACCGATTCATCACCTTAAAGTCCTCAATTAATCGAGAAGGCACGATCTAGATTCCATGCGACCTTTAAGGTTTCAGAGATGGTGTAGAGACGGTGGAGTTGGACTATAAATATGTAAGCTATCCTCTTTCATACACATCATCACATACGTTCTAGACTACTCAGTAAAATGGCTAACGTATCGGTCCTCTCCGCTCTGCAGGCTGGCCACTCCTTTTCCACCGTTGAAGTTCGCTTACTCCGCTTTTGGGAGGCCTGAAACGTCCGACCTGGTGGAGAGCTCATGGGCATCGACATGCTTTTAATCGACTCTCAGGTTATGTAACTCTTATTATTTTATGATTTGTTTATTGTTTAAAAAGATTTGAAGTTCATGTGTATTCATCGTCTCTGTTAATTCTCTGTTGCCTTGAATTTTGATTCTGTTAAATGTAATACTATTTAATCATGTTTGATGCTGTTTTTTTTTTATATTCAGTCGACCATGATGCCGACGACTGTGAATGTCAACCGTCTTGCGACGCACCAGCCTAACCTGGAAGCGGGATCGGTCTACTCTTTAGCTCCACGAACTCCAGTTACCTGCAGTGGTAAGGGTTTCTCGGTCAGATATGTTTGATATATTTTTTAATTTGGTTTCATGTTCAGCACCCTAACGTTGAGCTTTCCACATGGTTCAGAGAAACAGACAGGGTTTGTCCTCAAGAAGATAGAATCATTGATGGTGTCAGAACTGGATTATTATGTGCTCAACTTCCACCGCAGGTAAAACTCTAAGTTAGTCCCTTCCATTAAATAAAACGCTTCTCATGAACTCTCTTGAAGATGCCAAGAGCAGAGAACTGGAAGCTGCATGCTTCTTCTTTCAACCTCACTGTCTTCTTTTGAACAAATTGACCTGTTTTGTGTTTTTGGGATGTATTTTCAAGAGTCATTCGTAAATCCAAGCTGTGAGCCCATGTCTTTACTACTTTGTTTAGTTTTTTTTATTTTATTTTTTGGTCCCAACCAATTTTTAATGTTTTTTTTTGAGTTTTCCAGCAAAAGTATGTTGTAAAGCTCTCTCCTTTTTGCCAAATAAAATTTAATGAAGGTCTTTTAAATATTCAAAAGCAATCAACGCTTTGAGAACATTCCTTTGGGTTCTCTTTTAGGTACTTACATAGATGATCATAGTTGGATCTAAGTTTCTTAGTAAACTGAATATTCACTTCATAAAGTGATTAAAATAGTTGATTCCAACTTTGTTTAGTTTAGTTTCAGAGCACAAACCAGCTTCAGATACTAGAAAAGTATTAAATCTGAATTAGTTAGATTTAGTATTCTAATCTTTGTTTATAGTGCTTTGTCTTAATCTTTCTTTTTAAACCTGTAGGACTACTATGAAGCTTTCAGATTGAACTCACTTAATCTTAATGGCCGAGGCAAAGAGCTTTGTCTTTTTTCAGGGCATAAGATATGATGTCATTGGGAGGCTTAAATCTTACAAGCATGATTGGAGCAGTGGTTTCAGATATGGATTAAGGTATGTTCATGTCTCCTCTCTTTTGTTTTTACAAAAAGTGTTACTGCTTGAGAGAGATGAGATTGATCTAAAAACATATTTTAACATAAATATTTTAACTCTATATATGTTTTTAGAAATAATGTTCAGAAGGTATGTTAAAGACCATATGTATGAATCAATAGTGTCACATTGTTAAAATGAAAATGTCAAGCGTTTGTAATGGAAGTTTTATAGAGTTTGTGATGATTAGTTTACTATATTCAGACAGTTATGCAAATTGTTTTAAAAGATGTCAACTAAAATCTTATTAGTAGTTCCGTATTTGTTCCTATTTTGTTGCTTTAATCAATTTTCAATACATAAAATAAAATCCACCGGAAAGGTGGGAGTATTTATTTTTGATTTGTATCGATTACATGATTTGATTTTTGATTGCATTGTATATAGAAAATTGTTCTGTCTATTATTATTGTTTGTTTCTGATGGCTGTCGGTATTGGGTTATGCAGGGTGTTCAGGAAGGAGAAGATAAATTGAGTTATATTTAGTTATGTAGAGCATCATGTTTCACAGTGCCTTGAACAAGACATGAACCAAGATCGCTTGGTCTCATGGAGCCAACATAGCGAAACTGATAAAGAGGAAAGAAGGCTGATCATCAGCAGGACACAAGGATCGATGACAATATGGCGACGCTGGAGACTTTCACCCTACAGGTAAAAGCGTTGTGAAGTGCTTCCAAGACAAACAATTTAACTTTTGGTGCTGCTTTGATGTTCCAGACGTCCTTATACCAGTTGGTTTGATGATTCTGAGAAGTTAGGGACTCTTGATCTTTGCATTCCAGCGCAGAAAGATACCCAGATTTAGTGCTATAATCTCCTGATGGAATCTTAAGCCACACCAGTCTGTCTGGAGCCCCGATCAAGCTTGGTTTGATGAGTCTGGTACTCTGTTACTCTGTTGGCGGTACTCTTCAATCGAAGCAAACTCAACATAGGCAAATTCACAGAAACGGCCATCGCGTCCTATAGCCATTGTAACATTAATAACTTGGACAGCTTATTTGAAGAAGCTTCTCGCTTTGGAGGAAAACAATAGTAAAATCAATGGAAAACTTTCAAAAAATGACCAAAGGTGTGTGTGTGTGTGTGTGTGTGTGTGTGTGTGTGTGTGTGTGTGTGTGTGTGTGTGTGTTTATAACCAAAGGTGTGTTATAGTTGCATATCTAATCTTTGACAATTGGTATATGAGATTCCAACGTTTCAAGTGTGGTTCCAACGTACAAGTGTGGTTCCAATGTTTTCTGGAAATGGTGATATGTATTGTTTGTTGTTCAAGTATTGTCTTTATTAAGTTTATTGAAAATAAATTTTTTTTTGGCATCTATTGAAAAAAAATTATAGCTTCAAAATCTAAAGATTATTGAAACATATTTATTGGTCATAAAATTTGCAGATTTCAATACTCAAAATACTTACACATTTATGAAAATATCTATATGTATACGAAATAAGGTTATTAATCCATTCTTTAAATAGTAACTTAAAATTAAATCAGATGATGTATAAAAAATATACTATATACATAAAACAATTAAAAAATAAAAACTTAATAAATATATAGTATGTGAACTCTTAAAAAAGATTAAACATGATTATTATAATATTAATAGAAACTGTAACTATGTTTACATATAAATTATTGATATTCCAAACAAAAAAAATATCTTTCAAAATATTTCACTCTAAATTTTCCAAATATTATATCAAAAAAAATAAATGATATAATATAAACAAAAAAAGATATAATGATATAATGATGACAAAAAGATATAATATAAACAAAAAAGTTAATTTATTTTAAAACTTGAGGTTTAATTTATATTCCTTCCATTTCCAAAACAGTAAAATTTCTATAACTTAATAATGTTAGGTTTTTCATATTTATTTAATTTTAAAATATGTCCTTTTTAGATTTATAAAAATTGATGTGTGTTTTATGTTAAAATATGAAGAACATATGATTTCACGGTATGTGTATTAATTAAATTTTATAGATACAAGTTCTATATCGTTCCTATTCGATTATATGAGGTATACAATAAATGCAAATGCATTTTAAGTGTAAAATAAAAATATTAAGAAAAATTAAATATATACTTTACTGTGAATAGAAAACAAAATATAAAATATAATGATTATATTTATATAATATTTTTATACATTAATTTTAATTTATATTTATATTATGAACATATATTTACATAAGTTTTTTCAAAAAAATTAATCTTATCAAAATTTGTTATATTTTATTTTAGCTCAATTCGGAACTGCATGATGAAGTTTTTTCTAACGTATAGTGATTATAAATTTCTCAAGTATTAATTATATTTGGATTTTTCACACATAATAAAAGTATTTTAAATTTTGATTATAATTATTTTATTTCTACTTCACCAAATATATATACTAGATCTAACGGTATATATAAACTAATAAAGAATAATTTAAAAAGCATAAGCCGCGCGTAGCGCGGCGAAGAAATCTAGTAATTATAATATGGCCGTTCTTCAAGAGTAAGTGTTCTATCATAAACCAATAATTATTGTTGAAACAAAGTACTACAATGCTATGTGGTAGCTTCAGCTTTAGGAGGAAAGAGGAAACCAAAACTACAATCATACCAAAAAAAACTGCTGCATATCTTCCTCGTAATCACCAATAGTAAAGTTGATAGCAGCATCAACGCCTCGACATTTGATAGCAGCTCGATCAAAAGCTCTACATATACATTAAAAATAAATAAAAAAAAAAACTCAAAATCAAAGTTGATTCATATACAAAACCTAATCCCAAAGAATAATGTAGAGGTACCTAGCAGCGGCATGAGCAGTGTCAAATCTACCTATAAATTGAAATCAAGAAGAGAGTTGAAGATGAAATCAACACACTTGCTGTCGTTCTATCAACAATTACTTCAAATTATTAATCTTACCTAAATAAACTTGTTTACCACAATCCCTGCATTTAAAAAAAAAATAAAAAAAAAAGAGTTCTTGAATTTGATCTCACAAAGAAAACAATAAACGTTGAGAAAAAATGAGTATTACCAAATATGAGATTCCTACATTCCAGTTCTTTTATAGAAGGTGACTCCTCTATACTGCGAGCTTCTTGACCTTGGTCCTCTCCGGCTCTTTCTCACCTCAGCCGGTGCCGCTGCCGGTACCGGAGACACCGATTTCGTGTCGAAAGAGAGATCCATCAAACTTCTGGAGCTCGAACCTCGTAGGTGACTACAGTCTCCAGCCACGGGAAAAAAACTCTCTGGTAATACCGGAGATGGAAGTGGTGCTCTCGTCTCTTCTTCCTCCTCCTCCGACTTTTAATATATTGGAGCTGAGAGTGAAGGTGACATATTTATACCCAGAAGCTCACCGTCTTGCCGACGCAAGCAACGCATTAAAGAACACGGCATGGGCATCTGATTTAATGGGATTTAACACGATGAAACCATAACGCACTCCGTTACAGAAATCACGAAGAAGCTCGAAAGTCATTGTCTCCGTCGAACGCATAAGAGAGAAGACTTGAGAACATTTCTCCGCTTCATCAGATTAGGGCTAGACTCACGGGACTCTGGGCCGAAATCACAGAATAAGCCCAATATGTCTAACAAACACGTATGATTAAAAACCCACACAATCTGCAAGTTAATGAAACGGCGCACTTTGGACACCGGACACGTGTCAGCGCAAAAGAAAACGAATTATCTAGGTGGAATCCTAGCTGGACGCTCCAGGAGGGATGAAAATGCTTCTTTATATATATAGATAGATAGATGTAGAATTAAGTTAATTTAATTTGAGAAAATAGATTTTCGTACAAATCATATATTACTTCTGTCGATTTTTTATTTTATTTTATAGTTAAAGTCTCAACTTGAGTGATCTAACTATCCTGAATTCCTAAGAAACCAAAAAGTCTATAAAATGCCAAACATTTTCCCTCTCTATCTCATGTTCGTGCAGACACCAATTGAGTGCAAACCTGCAAATCCTAGCTCCGGACGCCGTACACCTCCTCTTTCTAATTTCGTTTTTTCTTTGTTTTCTTCCTCTTCTTCCTTCCTAGGTCGATATGCTTGTTGGAACTACTTTTTTAGCAATGTATTCATATGCTAAAATAGAGTTAGTGTGAATGAGAAATGGAGGTCTAATGTGTGTGATTTGAAAAACTTGTATAGAGTTACAAATATACACATTAGATATTTGGATTTGGGTTTTGATTTGTTAGTTGGACATCATGTTCATTAACTTAATCTTATAAACCAAATATATGTGATCTTTTATATTGATAAAATATAAAAAAGAAATCCATTTAAAGTATATTATTTTGTTTGAATGAGTCAAATAATAATAATTATATTTTTTATTTTCTTGGTCAAAATGTGAAATGAATTCACATAATAATGACAAGAAATAAAGTCTCCATTAGTGCACCATGGAGGTTTCATTTTTATGTTGAAAAATGAAACTTGTGCTTCACATTATTTTCTATATAAAGCCTCATGGCAATGTAGAAAGGTACACACATCAATAGCAAAAGAAAAAACCACATTCTCCCATATTGAAAAGTTATGTTAGTATTTTTTATTTCTTGTGTCTGAGAGTACAACACAAAATTAGTTTCGCCAGGCTTCTGATAGAGTGACGCAAATTCAGAAGATTGTTTGCAGTTGTATCCTGGGACTCATTACGTTATCGAACCGTCGCACTACGGGACGTATTTTGAGTTAAGGAAAGAGATAATATCTCGCCTCTGCAGTTGTATCATCCTTTTCTTACTCTTTGGTATAGTATTATCATTTTTTTTTTTACAATATTCAGTAATCTGTAGTTTATAAAATACGGTTCTATCAGTCTTAACTCAAAATATATGTTTATTGCTTTGCACTAACCGTACTGATTATTGTAAAAAAGTATGTTTTTTTTGTAAGAACAGGTTAATTTATCTTTGGAAAAAGATGGCGGAGTCAGATCTATAAGTTATTTCAATCTTAATTTTCTGTAAATTTTTGTTTGTATTATTTTACTAACAAAAACTGATTTTTTTTAAAGTGTTTTGTTGTGAGCACAGGAAACAAAAAACTCATGGCGATGGTTGAATGATTATGTGCTTATCGTGAGTTTTAACAATCAACATTTGTTATAATCTCTACTTGAACCGGAAAAGGGAAGTTAGTTCTGAATATTTTATTGGTTTCATCTCTGAACTTTATTCATTAGGCTTCTAAGGATTGGTTTTTGATTATTTACTATCTCATAAAGGTAAATATCAAAAGAATTTGTTATTAGTCTCTAAGGCTTTGACCTTGTTTACTGGTTTGAGTCTCACTTTTGTGTAAAGTGAAACTATTTTTTGGCATTGATTTTGGTCATGAAAGCATTTCTTAAGTGTGGTCAAACACATGCGTTAAGATGATCAAATAATTTATTTTGTTCAAAGTGTTTTACTGATTTGACTTGGTTAAAGACAATTTATTTGAATGAGAATGTCTAACGTTTTGTTTTCTAGTTTCAGATTTTTTTTTCTGGAACAACTTAATCTAATTATTAAGCACATGGATGGATGACCATGAGAAAACAAAAAAGAGTCAAGTTTAAAAAATATGGTGAAAACATATTTATAAACAACATTTTTGATCTTTTGAGATCAAGTTGTATGGATGGAAATGAATTTTGTGAGTCGACGCCCCAAATTAAATTTGGGAGAGGTCTGCCACATATAAATCATTTGCCATAAGAAATAAAATGTTTGTTGATATTGATCAAAACATTTGTATTTCATCAGTGCTTAAATGCATTTTTTAAAAAAGGTTGACCATGTAAAACCAATGAGAATTTTCAGACCAATATGACTGAAACTAACATGTGTATTGTAGTTTCTAAAGTCAATATGTTTGAAAATAACCATAGAAAATGGTGGTTTTGATGGTACAAAAATATCATGTATTGATATGTATATTTGCTATAAAGCAAAAATATATTTTGAAAAAAAAAAAAGCAAAATATATACAAGTTGGATTTCTAAATCAACTTGAGAGAACTATGAAAATAGTTGTATTGAAAATGTGATTTTCCGAGAATGAATTACATTCTAAAGAAAATTGTAACAATTTGAAATTGTTTTTATTATTCATTTAAATCTAAAGGAGTTGTAGATTAACTTTCTAAACTCTTAAGAGATGTTAAATGTAAATATGCATGGTTTTGAGCTATCTCAAGAAATGTGGGGGAAGCTTTGCTTACCAAATAAAGTCATTGGCAAGAGGCCAAATGAACTTTGTGATAGTTATCAAAATATGATTAAAAAAAAAAAAAAAAAAACTAGTGTTATACACTGAGTTTTATGTATAATGGTTGTTTGTATCTTGGAAAAAAAAAGATGACAAAAATCATTAGACAATTGATCTCGACTAATCTCAATAGATTATGTTCAATGTGATGACAACCTAGGATCCTGTTATTAAAGGTGTGTCATGAGATCAAATTGTAAATATCATCAAGAGGAATGGGTTTAGCCTATGAACTAAGATGAGGTTTGGCGGTAACTCTACTTATCAGATTGGAGATCCCAAGAAATAGGTTCAAGGAGACAACTAAGTCAAACTAAATCTGCCCAAAGCACTGTAAGACTTCGGTCTATACCCAGTTCCTAGGATGATTAAACAGTGCTACATGTAAGGAATAGAGGATAAGCATTTGCTTTTAATGATTTGTGCCAATTGTTTTGAGATATGAATGGAGTAGTACATGATACTCCTCTAAAAAAAACTAATGGCAAATCACCTTGTGGGTGTGAAATGGGGCAGTTTCTAGGAGAATAAAATGGCTATATTCTCTAAAGTTCACTCATGATTACCAGGAATGTTCACGGCCAAAATGAACACAATAGAGAAATTGGTTTTGTGAGAGAATGAAACTGTGTTTTGGCTATTGTCTAGGTTTACACCAAAGCCCGGGAGGTTCAAGACATCATGGCCACCTCTTGGCCGAGTAAATCCGATAGCTATTAACAATGACTGGTTCAAGGCTGAAAAATTGCTACCAACTCATCATACAGTGAATTTCTCGCTTGTACTCTCAAAAGTCCTTAGTTGAGTCTTGTTGAGTCTTGTCGAGTCTTGTCTAGGAAGTCAAGTCTGTCGAGTCGTCTAGTGTTTAGAAGCATTTCTATTCATGTGGGGGATTGTTGGAACTACTTTTTTAGCAATGTATTCATATGCTAAAAATAGAGTTAGTGTGAATGAGAAATGGAGGTCTAATGTGTGTGATTTGAAAAACTTGTATAGAGTTACAAATATACACATTAGATATTTGGATTTGGGTTTTGATTTGTTAGTTGGACTTCATGTTCATTAACTTAATCTTATAAACCAAATATATGTGATCTTTTATATTGATAAAATATAAAAAAGAAATCCATTTAAAGTATATTATTTTGTTTGAATGAGTCAAATAATAATAATTATATTTTTTATTTTCTTGGTCAAAATGTGAAATGAATTCACATAATAATGACAAGAAATAAAGTCTCCATTAGTGCACCATGGAGGTTTCATTTTTATGTTGAAAAATGAAACTTGTGCTTCACATTATTTTCTATATAAAGCCTCATGGCAATGTAGAAAGGTACACACATCAATAGCAAAAGAAAAAACCACATTCTCCCATATTGAAAAGTTATGTTAGTATTTTTTATTTCTTGTGTCTGAGAGTACAACACAAAATTAGTTTCGCCAGGCTTCTGATAGAGTGACGCAAATTCAGAAGATTGTTTGCAGTTGTATCCTGGGACTCATTACGTTATCGAACCGTCGCACTACGGGACGTATTTTGAGTTAAGGAAAGAGATAATATCTCGCCTCTGCAGTTGTATCATCCTTTTCTTACTCTTTGGTATAGTATTATCATTTTTTTATTTTTTACAATATTCAGTAATCCGTAGTTTATAAAATACGGTTCTATCAATGCTCACCATTTTGTGTTGTCGAGGCCTCTCCCAAAGTTCTTTCAGAGGAAGACGGTTCCCAGAATCTTATTGAGTGGAGATGAGATTAAAGGAGGCATAGCGGAGGTTAGAGTCGGCGCTTAGCGCCAGAGTTACCCCTGAGTTGGTTCAGTGGACGAGCTTTGCACTACTTGAAGCTGCAATTTGGTGATCCTCGTTTTTTCCGACTTTAAGACCATATTTTCAGTCCGGATTGTATTGTTCGGTATATGGCTTAGGGTCGGTATGGTGTTTGCTGGAGGGATGATTTTGGTCGGAATGCGCCATTGGTGAAGTTTTGTTAGTACACGAACTGAAATCACATTACTAAGAGATTAATATGGAGCAATATTGGAACTGATTAAGCTTCATGGTCCACTAGTTTAATACTGTCTTTGTACTTTGTGGTCAAATTTTAGGGTTTAAGAGTCAGTCAACTCTAGCCGTGATATGTACACGGCTCTGTCGTGGTGAAAATACAGCGTTAGATTAGGTAGCATAAGTTTCGCCTAAGTGATTATGGGTGTTATACTAGATCTCATTGTTTATATTTTGGGTTCTAATCGTTTTTTTTTTGTAATCATCTAATCACCTTTCGGTTAATGAAATTTGATTTTGAGCAAAAAGAACTATAATGGTTTGTAGTATATATGGAAAAGGTTTAAGAGAATTGATTTAGCTATCTATCTCACGAAAATGCATTTACTTTTTAGGGCACATATCTATTTAAAGCTCCATAGTTAAGCGTGTTTGAGTTAGAGTAATGGAAGGATGGGATCTATTGAGAAGTGATTTCCGATATCGTGTGAGTAAGGCAAAAGCACGGAAAATGTAATGTGGTGATTGTAGGGTCAGTAAAAAAACTTCCGAACCTTGGAAAAAATAACGCACCATCTGTCTGACAAAATGAAGCCCACAGGCCGAGTGAAGCGGGCGTGGAAAGTCCATTTTTCATGGACGGTCGGGTAGTTACAAGTAGTATTAGAGCCTAACCCAAACAAGGGTGGATTCATGTGTGGAGTCACACTAACATGGTTAACAATCTTGGGGGCAACGAGGATGTTGTGGTCTTTGAAAGGAGGTGAATTGTAATATCCCGATTTGTGGTATATGTGAAAAGGCTTAAGAGAATTGATTTAATTACATATATCATCAAAGTGGCTTAAATTTACATATATATATATATATATATATATTTAAAACTCCAAAGTTAAACGTGATTGAGCTGGAATAGTGGAAGAATAGGTGACTTATCGGAAAGTAATTTGTGATACTGTGTGAGTGAGAACAAAACACGGGAAATATCATGTGGTGATTGCAGGTAGGCCTGGGCATTTTAACCTGGACCCGAAGAACCGACCCATAACCGACCCAAAAATACTCGAACTGGAACCGACCCGTACGTTTAGAAGTACCTGTTGGGTCCAAAAATTTCCTACCTGAATAGACACAGACCCGAAAAGAACCGACCCGAATAGACCCGGACCCGAAAAGAACCGACCCGAATAGACCTGACCCGAAAGAACCGATTCGTACCCGACTTAAAAACGTGAATATCCAAAACTATGTTTTGTTATGTTCTATTTTCGATATTTTATTTTATGATTTAGTTAAAATATATTTTTGTTAACGATCTTTGTTATTATTTTTGTAAGATTTTCAAGTAATATAAAGTTTTAAATGTAAAATTCAAATTTTTTTCTTTTAATTTTTAATAATTTATTTTAAGTTATTTTGTAAGATTTTAGATATACATGATTTATTTTGACTAAATTTGATGAAATTTGTGTATTTTTGTGCTTTTAGATCTTAAATATCCGAACACGACCCGAACCCGATATGCACCCGAAAAATTATGGGTATTTTACAAGTATTATAATTATAGACCCGAACCGACCCGGACTCAAAAAACGACTCGAACCCGTACCAAAAATTTAGAAGTGTCTGTTAGGTCCAAATGTTTAGAACCCGAAAGAACCTGGACCCGAAAAAAATCCGATCCGAACCCGACCCGAAAACCCGTACGCCCATGCCTTGCAGGGTCAGTGAAACAAGATTTTCATGCCTTTAAAAAAATAACGCACCAACCGTTATACAGAATGGAATTTCCCACAAATCGAATGAACGGATGTGGAAGACCTATTAGCCATGAGCGGTCTAAGCGTTACAAAAACTTTCATCAGATCCGACAAAAAAGTTTGAAAGGTATTTTTTTTCTTTCCAAGAATAATCTACCGAGATCATTGGTTTCGTTGAATCAGCCAGACCATACGCTTTTAATCTGTTCAGTTTTTTTTATTCTGTTTAGGTTAACACTAAGATCTATTTTAGTGCATGTTGGGTATATATATGATGTGTATGGACAAAGAAAAAAGCACATTCTTTTAGATAGATAAGAGAAAACAAAAAGGTTTCTACATATAACAGAAACAAAAAAGAAGTTCAGATAAAAAAAAAACATATTTTTTTTTCTCAATTTCTTAAATCATGAAGTGTTTTATTTCAGTTCTTGTTTTATGCGTTCTCATGTTTTACGTTTCCAACATTGTGAAAGGTAAATACATTATTTATTTTTATTTGACTATGTATCCGCAAGTTGAGATACCAAGATGGTGTTAACAAAAAAGAGCAAAATTGTAAACCCATTTTCAAAAAAAAAATGTTACGAAATGCCAATCGTTGTTTAATTTTTTTTTTGCAAAATTGTAAATGCCATTGCAATAGTGACGGTTTGGTTACATGTTAGTGCAACCACAGTCTGCTTTTCATTCATTCTGAAAGCTTAAAGGTGCAAAAAAGTTTAAAACAACCACTAAACCACAAATAGATTATGTTCAGCCTTAACAACAAACAATGGAAGCTTGAATATAAAACCGATCTAGAACAAAAGACAAACAATTGATCTTCCCCTCCCGAACACTTCTCGTATTTATCATTGTTTAGCCAATTTTTGCAAAATTGTAAATGTCATTGCAATAGTGATGGTTTGGTTACATGTTAGTGCAACCACAGTCTGCTTTTCATTCATTCTGAAAGCTTAGAGATGCATAAAAGTTTAGAACAACCCCTAAACTACAAATAGATTATGTTCAGCCTTAACCAAAAACAATGGAAGCTTGAATATAAAACCAATTTAGAACAAAAGACTAACAATTGATTCCCCTCCTGAACACTTCTCGTATTTATCATTGTTCAGCCAAAATATTTACCCAATATTAACTTCTATTTTGTTTCTTTTATTGATCGACGGAAAATTATAGAAGTGAATGGCGCTTGTGACCGGTTAAAAAGGACTCCTGGAAAATGTGGCCCTGATCAAAACAAGACGTGCCAGGTTGATAAGAAGATCAAATATCTGAGGTGCAACTGTAGAGATATCTTTTATGAAAAGAAACACCAGCATGACTGCTTTTGTCTTATTAAGGAACCTTGCGGTGAAGAATAAAGAGAACAAGGCTGTTATGGCTACAGACACTTCCTGGCCGACAGTACATTATTTTTAGTCTTACAAATAAAACTAATTTACTAATTAATAATTAAGCGATGAGTGAGAAGAGTTCTTGCGTTAAAAATTAGTTACTTTTACCGAGTATCGATTAAAATAAATATCTTTTTAATAATAAGATCCACAAAAATAAAATATTTTCTTTTTTAAAATTAAAAATTCAACACTAAATAATGATATTTCATCACAAAAATAAAAAATTGCATACTTTAATAAAATTAAATAATTACAAGATTAAATTAGTGAATATAATTATTATAAAACTGTTAAAAACAAAGCAAATTACAAATGCAAAAAAAAACCATGGTCAGATATCCGATCCGCCCTTTTTTATACATATAGAAGTATATATATTACTAAATAGAGGGTTATAAAATATATAATTTTATATAGTTATTATATTAACATATAAGTTTAATAATTTTATTTTAAAAATTACTTATAAAATTATTAAATTAAGAAAGAAATATAAAATGTTAATAAAACTACATTTTTAAAAAAATATTCTGTTTTATAAGAAAATTAATTAATTTTTTAATTTATAGAACATATTATGTTTTATATTATGTAAAAGATACTTTTTGAAATCATGAAATCAGACTTATATGTTTTTAAAAAATTTACTTGTATTGAACAAAATGAATGAATATTCGTAAATATCCTTAAATATTCTCCAATATTTGTAAAACAATTTTGGATATCCAGAAAACTGGATATTAGTTTTCCGAATCAAAGTAAATCGAAAAATCAGATATCTGTAAACTACGAAGAAAATCACCTGAAAATTATGGTGTTATCCGTGCCCACCCCTACCCTCACCCTAATGTCGATACTTTTTTATCGTGTGGCAAGCAAGCAAAATCTTAAACTTGCTGCGAACTTCTGGTCACCCAACTCTCTAAATGAGCTACAGCGGTTTTGGATATGCCTATCCAGCATGGTAACAAGAGGTGAGACAGTGGTTGGAGTAGCATAGTATTTCCTATCATTCCTTTCACACCATAAAGAGTGGAGGGAGACCTGGAAACCATTACGATTAAGGAACATGGTGAGTATATCCTGGCTGTTATCTATAGTGAGCACCATTAGTTCTTCCCAGAATATCGTGGAAGGAGGTTCAAGGAAACCACTCATCAGCTGTGTCCAGACTGCAGCTGAGTAAAGACATAAGGAAAATAGTGGTCACGAGTTTCAAGTTGATTGCAGAAAACACATGACGAGTTGACACTTGTGTTCCAAGTAAGCATACAATCTCATGTGGTGAGAAGGTTCTGAATTGTCACCAAGTAAAGAAGGCAAAATTTGGTGTATGCACCCTTTTCACCAGTCAAGCATGTTCCCTTACTGGCGTAATAGATTCCAAGTATTTTAGTTTTGAAACTGGTTTGTACTAATCTGGAGAGCTCTTCCAGATAGAGTACTCGGCCTCACTTTTCAGCTTAGTGTGTTGCTCCTCTATGCCTGATTCACTGTCGTAGATGTAAGAATATTTATATTCTTCTGTGACATTTATATCTTTCGTTTAATTATAAAGTTCAAGTTTACACTGATGTTATAAGATTCTAATATTAAAGATGACATAGTGATGGATTGGTTTTGATTAAAGTCATTAGAATTCAGTTGTATTGATAATCTTTTTTCTTACCTTATTATTTGTATAAACTAGGGGTGGGATAATAATATAAAAATACATAAATATATGGGGAAATTGTCAAATATGATCCACGACTAAATTTTAAACACAAATATAAACTCCAAATTGAATCAAATGTAAAACTAACTCAAAAGGCTAGTGAAATTACAAGTAGCTCCTTATGATAAAAAAAAGAATGTACTTGTATGGAATAACCCTTGAAAGTATTTTGAGGTTTTGTAAGTCTTCTGCGATAAACTTCCAAGAAGTCTTCTCATATATTTTAAAAATAATTTTATAAATTTTATAAAAAACATTTTGATGGGTGAAAAATTTAAATCATGTAATTATAAATATTTATAAATGATATAAATCAAAATGTAATAAAATTGAAAAGTTTTAAGCACAAATGAGTGAATGTAGTGAGTCATTGCATTCTTTGGTTTAGGGTTTGGTGACATATGTTGTAGTATTGTTTGTATATTTAGGGTTAGAGTTTGGAACCTTAACATTTTCTTAGAAAAATAAAATTTGACCTATATGTGATTAGTTTTGTGTATATTAAACACTTTTAATGTTTATTTTAAGTTTAATGAAGTGTTTGTTTTCATTTAGTTACTTATTTGAATTTAGGGTATATATTTAAGGGTTATAAGACTTATTGAAAGTCTTCTGGGCGAGTAGTATATTTAGGGGTTAGAAGACTTTCTGGAAGTCTTTTAAAGACTGCTCTGAAAGTCTTCTAAATCGGAAATATTTAACCTAAATGGAAATTTTTGTCTTCATATATAATGAAAAATTGTACACTATCTATTTTCCTCTCAAATGGCTACAACAAAAATGTAATGCTTCTCACTCTAAAACACTCCAACCTCTCTCTAATCTCTTTGAACTTGAAAACACTAACCTTTCTATCAAATTTTCATTTTTTGTCTTATTTTGTAATTTTTTTTATTACATGGTTCTCATCTCCACTCCTTTAAAGATAGATCTATAAATTTTGGATTTATATTTCTGTGTGTTCTATAAAGATAAATATATCTAAACTTACATTTATTTTCTCAGTTATGAAGCCATTTAAACATTTTTGGATATGCAGGATTTTCATATATAGGTTTGTATATGCATGTTTTTCAAATCTGAGTCAGACTCAACACTAGAATATACAGCATTAGAAGACTTCATAGAAGTCTTTAGACTTACTGGAAGACTTCCTGGAAGTCTTCTCCTATGCCTCCTCTTTAATAACAGATGTGAGTGTTTTGGTAAGTCTCTATGTCTGATTTTTCTTCATTTGGTAACCTCTTATTGCTTAAAGCTCTTACCTTTTTCCCAAACTAGAGCTCTCCAACTTCTCTCTAATCTCTTTGAACTTGAAAACGCCAAACTTTATATGAATTTTTCATTTTTTTTCTTTCATGTCTTTATCTTGTTTTTGCAGGTTTTTATTACATGGTTCCCATCTTCCACTCTCTTAAAGGTAGATCTATAAATTTCAGATATATATTTTTGTGTGTTCCATAAAAGTAGATCTATCCAATCTTCCACTCATTTTCTCTGTTTTGAAGCTATTTGAACGTTTTTAAATATGGTGGTCTTTCAAATATGGGTTTGAATATGCAGATTTTTTTAGATCTTGGTTAGACTCTAGAAGAATTCTGACTTTATGGACGACTTCCTGGAAGTCTTCTGAGCATGTATCCTCTTTCATAACAGATTTGAGTATTTTGGTAAGTTTTCATGTCTGATTTTCTTCATTTTGTAAGCTTTTGTTGCATAAAGTTCTTACCTTTTGCCCAAACTAAAACTCTCCAATCTCTCTCTTATCTCTTTGGTCTTGAAAACACCAAAATTTACATTAATTTCTAATTTTTTGTTTCATGTCTTTCTTACTAATTTATCTTGTTTTTGTAATTTTTTTTGTCACATGGTTCTTATCTTCCACATTAGTGTCAATTACAAAATCTAATTGGTGATAATTATGAGGTTACCAATTAAGTTATCAGTTTCACTAAGTAGTCTCAATATTGACTAATATACATAAATTAATAAGAAAATATTAAAGTTCCTTATAATTTTAGTGAAAATAAAAATTATTAAGCTTTGACCTTGAAAGTCTTCTACTAGAAGGCTTATACGGAAGTCTTTCGGCAGAAGACTTCTAGGAAGTCTTCCGTTTAGGTTTTTTTGGAAATTGCAAATTTACAAAAGAAAACTTCTAGAGAAGTGTACTCTACAGCAGATTTACATGGAAATATTCCTTCGTAAATACTGGCTTACTTTCATTTTTGAATTTTTTTTGAAAATACCAGAGAATAATTTCCGGTAAGTCTTCTAGGATAAAAATGTTAGTTTTGCAATCGACCAAATTGTGTCATAAATTTGACTTTTTATAGAAGACTTACAATGAAGTCTTCCACCATAAAAATAGAACTTCAATATTACATTTAACTAGAGGACTTCTATGTAAGTAGTCTCATGTTACTTTTGCAGTTCCATGTTTGGCTATTGTTCATATTATTTGAGGGAACAATATAAAGAAAAGTGGAAAGCAGTCTGTCATTGCTACTTCCACTATTAAGGTTGAATTGTGGCATACTTTGAGACCACAATTCATGAATAGTGCCTTCGAAGATTTATCTGAAGATTTTAAACTGTCGACATTAATTATAGTCAAGACGCTGAGAGTTTATGAAAAATATAAGAATGGTGCTAATCACATTAAATTAAAGTACTTAACTATCTAAGAAGAATTTCGGAAACATAGAGTGTCAGTTGAGCACATAAGAAAGAATATAATGACAGCGGATCCGCAAACTAAAGCTTTACCACCCAATGCGTTACCACCCAATGTGTTCAATGGTAATTTAGAGTGTATAGTATTATTGATAAAGACTTTCTATTATTTTTAGGAATGCTCATTTTGACACCTAGGAATTCAATTAAAGTTAAATTTCTGATTTATTAGATAGTAGGTGATAACCCGCACCATGTGCGGGATAAATTTATAAAACAATTATATTTGGTAATTATAAACTCTACTATATTTTTGCATTTTAATAATAGTTAACCAATATATATATACTTTTGAGCGGGATGAACGTTGTATATACAAATTATTTTATATATTATTACTTATTTTACGTTCTTTTACATATGTAATAAAAACATAATAATTATATATTGAATAATTGAGAAACATTAATTATTAATTATATATGTAAACACATAAACCAGACAAAGCACTATTGTTTACTTACTATCATTTTATGGTAAGTACACTAAATAATCACATTTATCTATTTTGTATCATTTTAAATTTAATTGATACTAACATAGATATATAGTATATTTTAATATGACATGAGACTTTATAATCATTCGTATCTCTTATAACAATTTTTTAAATCATCGATACCAAAATTTTCAAAGTACGATTTTTAATAAGTTTATAGTTTATAAATTTTTTTGAAAGTTCACTGCAAATTTTAAAATGTTTATAAATTCTAAAATTAAAGATGATAATATGATGAATTGGTTTCAATTAAAGTCATTAGAATTCGGGTGTATTGATAACCCTTTTTATTACCTTATTATTTTTATAAATGTATTTCTCTAATATTTATTATATGTTTATAGTATTTATAGTTAATTAATATTTAACTATATAAAGATGATGCCAAATACATTACATAAAAGGGTGTTACATAGAAAAAGTGGTTACATGGTAATTGTCGTGAACCATCACAACTATTAGCATAAATATATAAACGACATGTTTCCATTAGTAATTAACTAACGTTACAATATCAAATAGAGAAAGACAGGTTTGATTCCTCTCCATCAAAATAATCCTAAAAATGAAAGGTTATGCATAGAGAAGATCAACTGGTGGAGTTTTATCCATGGTAAGCCTAACTAAGCATTGATCAAGGTTAATATTTCTTTCTTTTTCTCTTAGAACACTATTAGGATTGAATTAAGATAAATCTAGTTTTCGTCTTCATAAAAGTTAATATTTCCATACGGTGGTTCCTTCTACGCCGTGTATGCAGAGCCAAAATGATGTAAGAACAATCTTCCAGATGTAATATGTTTCTTTCTCAAGCGAACGTCACACGAGTTGTAAAAGATGATTTTTTTGGCTAAATACAATTTACATTAATCCTAAAAGAGAAAATCTCTAGTCAAGATTTTTTTTTCTCTAGTCAAGATATAATAGTGAGATTTGTGAAATCATTATTAAGTTTTCCCACCTCGGAAATTACATAACAGAATACAGATAATTTAGAGAAATACATACACAGCTCTTCAAAAGTGGGACTTAAATGCAAAACCAAAATGAATACACATTTGATTAATCATTGTGAAGCAGCGGCTGAGATGTGGTTTTGATACCTGATGATCAATAAGGGTTCCTATGTGGAGTAGAACGAGGATGGTTTAGAAGAGGTTGAAGTGCCTTCACCACAATGCTCATGTTTGGTCTATAATTTGCGTCATACTGCACGCACAGGGCAGCCACTGCAGCTAGCTGATCATCCATCATATGGCAAAAATATAAGACCCCAGACTCGATTGTCAAAGAGATGAATGTGGACAACAACAACTATCGCTTTTTTTTTTATTTGGCATTTTCAAGTACAAGGTAAGAAAAAACAGAATGTGGCTTCTAAGTTATAACTAAACATTTTTTTTTAATTATATGTAAAATTAATTCAGAAAAAGTAGTTTTTACAGCTTTTAGCTACTTTGAACAGAGCAGAAACTCAAAAACAGAGCATGCTAAACTTTCTTAAAACAAAACTACCGGCCAGACAGCCAGACTTGGAGGACTTCTGCATATTGTCACCTTGGTTCGAGAAAGCACATGGCGAGACGAAGCGAGGAGATGGGTGCTTAGCGCTTAGCACCATGGCGACATAAAGCGAGCGAGCGCTTTGTGTATCCTGCAACCAAAAGGTAACCTCTAGAACACTATATGTATATCAGCCAACATAACTTGAAAAACCAAATCCATATAATAAAAAACCAAATCCATAACTTAAAATATAACTGAAAATACCAAATGCAAACTGAAAATAACAAATGCAAACACCAAAATAAAAGTTCAAAAGCAAATTAAAACAGAGCAGTAGACAAAGCTCTACTCGGATTCAGAGTCCTCATACTCCAACTCCTTTTCAAAGCCAACACCTTCCTCGCCTTCAATGTCATCCTCTTCATCTATCAACTCGAGATGAGAAGGTGATGGACCATAGCGTTTCTTCTGAGTTGAAGAACTTGCTATTCCTTTTCCTTTGTCCATCGCCGAAAGTGGAGTCTTTGCTCCCCTAGTAGTGTAGCTTGGTTCTTCAGCTCCTACTGCTTCACTTACCACACTCCAAGTCAGGTCCTCATCATCATGGACGAAATCATCATCTTCATCGTTGGAGGAGTTCTCATCCATCTTTCCCATCAACCATTCATTGCTATCATCAATTTCGTTCAACAAAATTGGATCCTTTGCATCGTTTCTCTTCATCCTACGCTGCAAAGCACGATTGTACTTGACAAAGACCATGTCATTCAATCGGCTTTGAGCTAATCTGTTCCTTCTCTTTGTATGAAGCTGCATATGATCAAAGTAAGTCAAACACACATATGAGTAAAGCTTTGTGTATATGTCTATATAGAGATTCTAAAACACTTACATGCTGAAAGACTCCCCAGTTTCTTTCACAGCCTGATGCACTGCACGTTAGACTTAGGACCTTAACAGCAAAATCTTTGAGATTAGGAGCTGAACTCCCATAACTTGACCACCATTCAGCTAGTAACACAAAAAAAAAAATACACGGCCATTTTTAAAACGTTTAGAAGCTCAAATAAAACATGGACAGAAATAAAACAGAGAAATATTACCCGGAGACTTTGTTGCTCTCTGCCTAATAGCCATGGGAAGACCGAAGAGTCCAGTGGCATTCTTAAACACTTCTAGCTCGACCATGATTCTGTATTAAGTCACACTGTCTCGAACCAACCTCGTGATGCATTGGTACAGTCCAGTTTCCACTTCCTCACAACAAACATCAGCAGTATGTTCATAATGAACAGCTGGATTGAGGAAGTAACCTACAGCATGAAGTGGTTGATGAAGTTGACAGTCTCATCGCTTGTCTATCACCTCAAACACCTTCGCATACTTCTCCTTCTTCCCTTTGAAGCTCTTAGCAATAGCATCTTTCGCCCTATCCATAGCAGCATAGATGTACCCCATTGGTGGCTTCTTCTCACCATCCACCATACGGAGCACTTTCACCAACGGAGAGCTTATTTTCAAGGCATAAGCAATGTTCCTCCAGAAGCTATCTTGCAGAATATACTGCTTCAGCTTCCTTGCCCCTGCTTCCTTAGGCCATTTCGATTGGTTCCATTCCTCTGAGGTCACCATCTTCTTCAAGTAGCTTGCTGAAGGTGAAACTGAGACATGGTGATGAAAGATGTTGCGAATCTTGTTACAGCTGGTCTGTGCAAGTTCCTTTGCTCTGTGAACCTCCTCATCATGTTCACAAGTGGGACACGGCAATAGATGTAAGCATTGATGAACATGCACTTCTTCATCGCACTCTTCACTACCTCTATCTTGCCAATGTCCTCCAGCATTAAATCAAGGCAGTGTGCAGCACAAGGAGTCTAGAAGAGGTGTGGACGCTTTGCTTCCAAAAGTTTCCCAGCCTTCACGTAGTTGGACGCATTATCAGCAACAACTTGAACCACGTTCATCTCTCCAACTTCCTCAACCATATCATCAAGTAGCTGGAAGAGAAGAGTAGCATCTTTGACGACTTCAGAGACCTCTTTTGACCTGATAAAGACAAAAAGTTCAGGCTATAATTTCAACAAGAGAAAAAAATGACCCGAGAAAAGAGAAAAGAAGTACCTGATGAAGACAGAGCCTTTTGGTGAGTTAACCAGAAAGTTCACGATGTCTTTCTGCACCACCGAATCGCGTCACCTATCGGACATGATCGAGCATCCTTTCACAGCCCACTCCTCTCTGTTAGGAACCAGCTGAGCTTGAACATTGGCCACTTCGTTTTGAAGCAAAGAGAACCGGAGCTTATACATCGAAGGAGGCTTTAACCCCATCCCGTACTGTCCGATCAGCTCTAGCATCTCCTTGAAGCTGTCATGTGAGGCCGCATTGAAAGCAATCCCAGCATCATAGAACCACCTTGCTATGCCTCCCCACACTTTGTCTCTTAACTCCTTGTCACAGGCTCCAAACACCGCTTTCATATCCTTTCTTCCATTCAGGACGTCTTTAGGCAACGATGTCACGAACTTGTCCAAAGGACCACGGTTCTTCCTCTTGCAAGCCTTTCGTACTGGCTGTTCACCATCCAAGTCCTCCACATCATCTTCAATCACCAGCGCTTGATACTTCATTAAGCGAGCTGCTCTTTCTGCATCTGCTGCGGCCATGTAGTTCCCAAACTCGGTTCTGACATGCTCTGGACAGAGAGAACACTTCTTTGCATTCCTGTGCCCGCCAACCAGATGCTGCTTCAAACATGAGATTCCAGCAGTTAGTATCTTAGTGCAGAAGATACACTTCCAGTGGTTGATGTTGTTGTTCACCATCATCCCATATTTTCTCCCCGGATCACCTTGTCCTCCTTGAGACCCTCCTCCTTGAAATGTTCCAGCTCCAACGTCAGACATGATCACAACTACAACATGAACATAAACAAACATTGAATGAGAAGTCGCTTAGATAAACATAAACATAAACAAACATTTAACAAGAAGTAGCTTAGATAAACAAGAGTACAAGACATGATCATATATTATATTTAAGAAAAAGCTATTGATTTAAACACTAAGACGTACGAACAACTTGATATATAAGAAGCTAAGACACGATCATATATAACTAAGAAGTAAGAAGAAGGATCATATATAACTAAGAAGTAAGAAGAAGACGATCATATATAACAAGACAAGATCTTATATAAGAAGTAAAAACCTTGCAAAGAATAAGCTATTGCCGTGTGTTTGTGTGTTTAAGAGAAGAGAAGCTGATGATTTTAACTTAAAGTTAGGAGGTTCTTATATAGGAGCATAAGTAGGGTTTAGTGGGATTGTATCCTAGGTTAGTGAGATCGTGGAAACCCTCCTCTACACGTCTAATACGTGAAAAGAGTATATACTTTTAGATATGGTAAATATTCTTCTTAAACGGTTTTGTTAATTTCACAAATTTGAATAAAATCTACTTTTTTCTACAGGTACAACAAAGCGACGTTTTTAGCGCTTTACGAATATCTCCAAAGCGATACAAAGCGAGGGAAAGCGAGGGATTTATGTACCTTGCTTCGCCATGAGGTCCGCAAGCGATGATGTCCTCTCTTAGGGTCGCTTTGCGCCTTGGCGCTTAAAGCGCTCGCTTTCTCGAACCAAGATTGTCACTAGACTTTGTTGTCCACGAGGTAAGGTATGGTCGACTGGTTTACGACCAGTAAGGAGCTCCAACAGAACAACGCCAAAACTGTACACGTCGCTCTTTGTGCTCAATGTTCCAGTCATTGCGTACCTGAAAACACATAACCCAACAATGTTTAAGCTCTAGAATTCAACTGTGAGAAAAGAGGCAAGTAGAAAACAGTGTTTGAGCTCCTTTCACACCTTTTCGGCCTGCACCACCAGATCAGAACTCATTAGCCAACAAACAATTCTACACGATGATCATCCACTTTAAGAAGAAGTAGGCAACAAACAATTCTATACGATGATCACAGAGGAATACAGAGAAACAAAGTTAAATCTTTTGTCCTACCAAAAGGATCCAGGAATGGGGTTAAAACAAAACCAATGATGACAGAAAATTATGTGTACCTGAGCACTTGAAACATGTACAGCAACATGGTGGTCAATCAAGAACAGTTTGTCATCCCTTAGATCTGCAACGCATTTGATGAACAAAAAAGCAGTTAGAAAGAAGCCGAATAATAAATTTAAAAATGGTCAAAGCGAATTCAGACATATTTGTTCTTCGTAAGAAACAGAGTTGGTTATTCACAGAAGATAGTGTAACAGTGTAACAGAATCACGAGAAAAATGTCATTGAAACAGAAAGAAGAAAGATCAACGAGAGATGATTTATGAAAGGACCAAATAAAAAACAGAAACAAAGAATTTAAGGCAATGTCCACTAGCGTGTCAGTGTAATATCCAGAGAAGTTTAAGCAATGACATGAGCAGTGAACTCAAGTAGATGTTAATTATCTAATAAATCAAATTGAATAAATGTAGACAGACACCTTCAGCGATGAATGGTCAAAATTGGTTGAAGTAGACGATGGGTAACTTACATTGTTATAATGAAGCCAAGAAGACTATGAAACTCCTAATTGTTTTAACAACTTTGAAAGCAGAGTAAGAAAAGAAGAGAAGACAAGTAAAAAGAAACAAGACTTTTTATAGAGAAAAAGACCCCATTAGCCAACAAACAATTCTATACAATGATCACAGGAATACAGAGAAAACAAATAAGAAACAGATGATTCTCAGGATACTAGACTCTAAACGACTTCAGCTTTCTCAAGATTATTATCATCACTCGTTAAGACCAACCCAAACTCTGTTTCTATGCAAAAGATTATATTTTTTTTTCACTAGTCACGATACTCTTCTACTAGAGGACTCTAAAATATTTCACCTTCCTCAAGATCATCAAGAACATCATCATCCACATCGTGTTTTAAAACCAACCCAAACTGTTTAAGCAAAGATCGATCTCTTGCCCGACGGGAACCGCCAATGAGACTTAACAGTTCTTTTTCGACAGACAGAGGATTTTGGTACTTACAATCGGATCTTGCTTCTTCTTCTTCTTCCACCTTCAGCACCGCAAGCCTTGCCTCTTGTCTGATTTTCATTCTTGATTTTTCTTGAAGCTGCTTCTTCTGCTTCTCTCTTCTGATCTTCGTCATTGCCTCAGACTTGTTACGACTCGACTTAACAATGATATCCGCAAACCTAATCCTTATCGCTGCCACTCGAACAGATTTTGATGAGGAGGAGGAAGAAGACACGAACAGCGGATCACGACCCTGACTTGTCGCTGTCGCCATTGCTAAACCCTAGTTTTTCGGATTTGAAACAGAGAATGGGAGAGATCGAAATCGAAACAGCAGTAACGAAGAAATCAATTTTTTGAGGAAAAGAAACCCTAAAACTCGGATTTGTTGTTTCTTTTGGGAGAGCGTAGAGTGTGTAAAAAAATTATTTCCGTAGGCTCAAGTCAATGTGTTTAGGGTCAATTAGGGGAATGGGCAACTTTTAAGTTTGAATTAGGAAAATGGGTCACCTCAAGTTTATATTAGGCAATTGGGCAACCTAGTAGAGAGAGAATAAATTTATGACATTTTTAACCTTTTTGCCTATTAAACTTGGCAAGCTGGAAAAGTAATTTCGTGGGACCCAAAATCCACTTTGCCTATAAAAAATAATTTTTTTTCCCACTAACTTTTAACAACTAACTTTTGTGGACCCATAAACATTCTTTATTCATTAAACTTTTGGATCATATTTAATATTTAAAAATCATATATCAGCAACTACTTTTAATATAATACATATTTTTCATATATAAAGTCAACATAAATCTATACGAATTAATATAAAATCGATGTAAACTCTAAAATTTATGAAAGTTACCCAATAAATTATACATTTTGACTCATAAAAGAAACTTTCATATTTATGAAATCTACCCAAATAAATGATAATTCATAAAATTATGTAAATTTATGGATAATTATCATAAATCTGAGTAAATTTAATAAACTTGAAAACCTTCATAGATCCTTCATTTTTTGCCAAAATGGCAGGAAAACAAATTTGTCTACATTTAATTTTAATATAGTTGGGTAAATTTAATAAATTTGGAAACCTACGTGAATCTTACATTTTTTTGGTCAAAATTGATCTCACACTTTTTGTTTTTGCCAAAAATAGAAACACTCACGAAATGCTACATTTTTTTCCCAAAAATAAAATGACAAATTGAGATCTGGCAGCAAAGTGCATTCGTTATAATTTTTATGTTTATAAAATGACAAAAATTGTTAATGAAATGACAATTTTGTTAATAAAATGACAAACCTTACACCTTTCACGATGAACTGATCTAATAACTTTAATTTTCAAGGATCATATCTACTTGCTAGAACCAATATAATCTCATATTGAGTACAACCTGCAGATTTCCAATCATCCCAAGTTCTTGATTAGTCATAGGTAGAGCCGTGCTTATAATCTATTGAAAAATATATCCGCTATAGTGCTATTTCACCCCAAAAAATAGAGTTATCCTTAGGTTCACCCCTAGAGTGAACATTTAGGTTCACCCAACCAATAGGAATCAAGTATTTCATAATTAATATTTTTTAAAAAAGAAAAGAAAATATTGTCAAGTTATATTATGTTTTTAAAATAAATAAAATAAAAACAAATAAAAATAATAGCCGTTACAAGAAATGAATTTTTGAAAACTATTTTTAATATCGTCAAAAAACACTAAACCCTAAATCCTAAACCCTAAACCCTTGGGTATACCCTAAACCCTTGGATAATTTTAAACCCTAAACCCTAAATCCTAAATTCTAAACCCTAAACCCTAAATCCTAAACCCTAAACCCTTGGGTATACCCTAAACCCTTGGATAATTTTAAACTCTAAACCCTAAACCCTAAATTCTAAACCCTAAACCCTTGGATAAATTATAAACACTTGGATAATCCTAAATTCTAAATCAAAAACACTAAACACTAAAACATTAAATCTTAAAAATACTATTATGGTTTAATGTTTTTAATTTAGGGTTTAGTATTTATCCAAGGGTTTAGGATTTAGAGTTTAGAGTTTAGTGTTTTGTTGACAAAATTAAAATCTTTTTAAAAATCTTTTTTTTTGCATATATTATTATTTTTATTTTTTAATATTTTTATTTTAAAAATGTAATATAATTCGACAATATTTTGTTTACTTTTTTAAAAGATATCAATTGTGAAATGAGTGATTTCTATTGGTTGGTGAACCTTAAGGTTTACTCTAGGGGTACACCAAGATTAAGTCCAAAAAATATAGGATAATTTGGTGCCTCCATGTCAAGTATCTAGTGATTTTTATGTCTTAAAAAGTTAAGACTCAACCTGAGTTTGACCAAATTCTCTCGCATAAACTTCTTATCTTAAATATATAAAATCATCAACAAAACACTAAACATAAACTCCTAAACTCTAAACCATGAATCCTAAATCCGGAACCCTTGGGTAAATCCGGAACCCTTGGGTAAATCCAGAATCCGAATAAATTATACATTTTGACCCATAAAAGAAACTTTCATATTTATGAAATTTACCCAAATAAATGATAAATTATTCATAAAATTATATAAATTTATGGGTAATTTTCATAAATTTGGGTAAATTTAATAAACTTGGAAACCTACATGGATCTTTCATTTTTTGTCAAAATGGTAGGAAGAACAAATTTGTCTACATTTATCTTAAATATTAAAAATCATCAACAAAACACTAAACCTAAAATCCTAAACTCTAAACCTTGAATCCTAAATCCGGAACCCTTGGGTAAATCCAGAACCATTGGGTAAATCCAGAATCCGAAACAATCTAGAACCCTTGGGTAAATCCGGAACCCTATGCCTAACGTTTAATACAATCTAATTCACTATAACTCAAGAAATAAGTATACGTATACATAAGATGTACGAATATCTAAGGTGTACGAATATATAAGGTGTACGTATACATAAGTATACATAAGGTGTACGAATACCTTAGGTGTACAAATACCTAAGGTGTACGAATACCTAAGGTATACAGAAGGTGTACGAATACATAAGGTGTACGAATATCAACATAACCCATCTAATACTTAAGATGTACAAATACATAAGGTGTACATAAGGTGTACAAATACATAAAATATACGAATACCAACATAACCCATCGAATACTTAAGGTGTACGAATACACAAGTATATGTATACATAAGTATACATATATTTAAGGTATACGAATACATCGGTGTACGAATACATAACATCTATGAATACCTTTTGTTTATATCCCTTATTGCATTGGAGAGTTTAAATACATATTAAGTATAAAATTTAAATACATCTACGAATACAACGAGAGCACAGTGCTCTCCAAAACAATTATACGTTAATTATTTAGAACTCACATTTTAATCTATATAAAATTTAAATATTTTGCTAATAACCTATTGGTATTATAATCTAAAATTTTGTCAATCTCATTATAGATGATCTAATTAACTAAAAGGTGGTAAAAACAATGAAATAATTTATAACAACATTTCATTTGTAAAAGCTGATATACCAAAATATTTTCATTAAATTCAATAAAATAAATTAACATATTAGTTTAATTGTGTTTTCATATATGTGAAGCACATTCATTTAGACAACATAATTTTTCATATAAAATTTAAGATTGTTTAGAAATGAAATGTTGAAATAAATAAGTGAAATACATCTTATAATAAAAAACTAAACAATTAAATATTTTTTATAATAAAAAGCTAAACAATTAAAAAACTAAACAATTAAAGATTAAACAATAAATAATTGACATTAAAGACACCTAAAATGAAATATAATGAAAGATTTCTTTAAAAAAAATACATCATATTTTTATTATGAAATATATAATACAGTTTCAAAAAAAATCAATAAAATCGAAATAAAATCTAGATAATTTTTCAATAGAAAAAAGACATTTTCTATTAATTGTTTAGTTTTTCTCAATAAAATCACAGCCATGAAAACTAGAATTTTAGATGGATATAAGATGTTTTAATAGAAAATAGACATTATATTATCTTGTATTATTCAAAGATTTTTTAAAAACTAAATTATTAAAAGATAATGAAATATAATTTAAACAATTAAAAGATAATGAAATATAATGAAATATTTTTTTAAAAACCAAACAATTAAGAGAATGTAATATGTAATACAGTTACAATAAATTTCAATAAAATCGAAATCTAACCTAGATAATTTTTCCCATTAGATTACTTTTAAGAAATCAATTTTTAAATTTTAATAAACATTTTTAGTATTTATACTTTTAATAATTAATAAATGATATATAGTATTTTTGTATGATATTAAGCATTCATTTTAATCATTTTTAGTGTATAAATATTACATTTAGGTGTCATATGTATAAATTTCATAAACAGGGGCTTGGAGTGTACATGAGCGTAATGGTTTCTTATTCTTCAGTTAAAGAAAAAATGATTTTTCTTCTTCAGTTAATTTAATTGTAAAGGTGGTGGTGTAGAAAAGAATGAGAGAGAAAAAGAAGATGAGAGGAAAAGAAGGAGAGGAAGATGATTTTCGTAGATGATGGTTGGTGGTGTGGAAAAGAAGGAGAGAGAAAAAGAAGGAAAAAGAAAAAGAATGAGAGAGGTGGTGTGACAAATTAAAGAATGAGAGAGGTGATGTGACAAATTTTATTTTAGATATATTTTAATTGAAATGGCAAAGATGTAAATAATGAATCTGACAAAGGTCCCAAAGGATATTTAGACATAAGTTTACATGGGCAAATGCAAAAAGTTGCCCAATTGGCTAATTTAAACTTGAGGTCACCCAATTCCCTAATTTCAAACTTGTGATTTGCCCAATTTGCTAATTTTTTCATGTGTTTATATAGGAAAGCTGATGTTGTTAAAGTGGGACCTCTCTTTTTTTGTTTTAGATCTACAAGTGGGACCCGCTCTATAGCCTTTTTCGTTCTTTTTAAAATTCGATTATTTGTTTTGCAACGGGTATATATTTGGGTAATTTTGATGTATATTCATAAGGAAGAGAAAAAATAAGAATATAGCCATGCTACAGATGCAAGCAATGGATGGGACAATTTGTACCTAAATTTGACTGAAATCTCATTCCAAGCGCGTGCGCTTGATTTTGGCACTCCACAACAAAAAATTTGATACTATACTATGTACCATGTACTATAGCCCAGACAAAGAAATCAACTAACTACGAGGTTGTGTTTCATCCATAAGATGACTATACTCTACATATTATAACATAGTATAGAATACTCGAAACAAATGCATAAACCATAACACTATGTAATAATTTATTCTATACCATTTACAAATATCATATAGTATAGGTAAATACAAACAAACAAACACAAATTCATATACTCCAAATCCTAAATCCTAAACCTAAATTATAAACCCTAAACCCAAACCATATCATAAACCCAAACTTTAAACCCAAATCTATATACCCTAAACCCAAATCCATATACCATAAACCCAAATTCTAAACTCTAAACTCAAATTCTAAATCCTAAATTCAAACCCTAAACCCTAACCCCAAACCATATACCCTAAACCCAAATTCTAAACCCAAAATCTAAACTCTAAACCCATACCATAATTTGTTCTATATTATTTACAAATATCATACAGTATAGGAAAAAATAAAAAAACAAACACAAACCCATATACCCTAAATTCAAATCATAAACCCTAAACCCAAATCCTAAATCCTAAACCTAAACCATAAACCCTAAATCCAAACTTTAAACCCAAATCCTAAACCTTAAACCCAAATCCATATACCCTAAACTCAAATCCTAATCCTAAACCAAAATTATAAGCCCTAAAATCAAACCCTAAACCCAAACCATATACCCTAAATCCAAACTATAAATCCAAAACCTAAACTCTAAACCCATACCATAATTTGTTCTATACTATTTACAAATATCATATAGTATAGGTAAAGACGAACAAATAAACACAAATCCATATATCCTAAATCCTAAACCAAAATTCTAAACCCTAAACTCAAACCCTAAACCCTAAACCCAAACCATATACCCTAAACCCAAATTATAAATCCAAAACTTAAACTCTAAACCCATACCATAATTTGTTCTGTACTATTTACAAATATTATATAGTATAGGCAAAGACAAACATACAAACACAAATCCATATGCCATAAACTCAAATCCTAATCCCTGAACCCAAATTCTAAACCCTAAACTCAAACCCTAAACCCTAAACCCAAACCATATACCTTAAACCCAAACTCTAAACCCAAACCTAGAGAGTTAACTCTAACCCATTATGTGGTTGACGAGTGTGTTATCTGCTGGTAGAAGAACCATATGAAACTAATTCGAACCATAAGGAGATCCCAATTGGCACACTCGTATATAACCAAACATAGTTGTAGTCAGTTGACAGTTATGCATAACTAACATACTATACTGTACTATTTAGAGTAAATAAATAGTATAGACAACTTAATACATAAAAACATCACAATGTAAATCAGTTATAGATTAAGAAAAAATGACAGTGATGTCATGCCTCGGCGAAGGGGAAGAAGGGGGTTTGGGGAGGGGTGCCACGAAGGAGGGGAGGGGGAAGGGGGCCGTGAAGGAGGGGAAGGGGAGGGAAAGAGGAGGAAATACTAAGAAAATATTTCTATTCTATGTTTACCAAATAGAATAATACAATACAACGTGTACTGTTTATCTTCTCCAATGGTTCTGTGTATTCTCTGTTTCTTAATCTTCACGGTGGGATGGCTTCGAAAATGATGAGATAGATTCTGCAATCTAACATGACTTACTTTGATTCCTTCGTTTCAATCTATGCAAAGTTCGTCACGAAACTAAACGCTTCATGATTTGTGATGAAAAAGAAAAAAAGAAGAAGAAGCGCGTGTGTAACTTGATAATATGTGAGGATACTTCTGTATATATTGTAGAAAATGTATGGTATATCATAGCATATGCCTTGTAATGGTTATAGAGTTAATTTTTTTCCAATAATGGTTATGTCTCCAAATTTCCCTATATATTTCACAAACACCATTAACCGTGAAAAATGGTGAAGAGTCCTAAAATAAAATTAATATTCTAATCATATAATTATATTACTAGGTATTTTCCTACACCATGTGCAGTACGGAATTTTATAAATCTAACTTATATTTAAAAATATATTTTATTAAATATTATAAATTTACAATTTTCTTACTAATATTTAATATATATTTGATATATATTAAATAAATTTGTATAAAACTAATAAAAATGATATAAAATTGTATAATTATAAAAAATATCCTAAACAATATTTATAAAATTTGTTGATATATAAGAAACTAATAATCTTATGATTAGATATTTTTTTTAAATTGTAGAAATTTTTGAAAGTTTTAGTAGTACGTGTATAATTATACAAAATAATAATATTTCAAAATTTGAAATGTTATATAAGAATATATTTATTTTATAGATGATGTATAAGCTATTACCATAGTTAAAAAATTTTACCAAAAAGAAATATTAATATTAAATGTAATATATGAGTTACTACCATTTTCTAATAAGTTTGCCAAAAATATAAAACATTAAATGAAATTATCCATGTCATATTTTTCCGGAAGCCATGTCGTCAATTTTAGTAGCAATGTCATATTTGTTTTGTGAAATTGATTGTAGAAAAAGCAAAATCACTTCGCAAATATAGTCTAGGAGATTTATTTGTTAGTTTTATTTTTAAATTAACAAAGTGACATCTGTTACTTTAATTTCTTAAGAGGTCCTAAAAACTTATATTTTAGAACTTTTACCAATTGTCTCTCTTATTCTTCTGATTTTATATTTTTTTAGTATTATAACTCCTTCCTTTTTTTGGGTCAAACTATAACTCCTTCCTAATACTATAGTTGGAGCTGCGTTTACCATGGCCCTAGCTAGGGTGAGTTGCCTAGATCAAATATTTATATTTTTAATATTTGTGATTTTTTTATTATTTCATGGATATTATTTAGCTTTAGGGAAAATGATGAATAGATTTCCCTCAAATTCCTGTAAATTAGACCTGAATATGAAAATGATCATCCTCTTTGTTGTTATTTATATTTACTTTTTAGATGCAACCCATGTATTTTCCCATATATTATATAGTATTGTTTTAATTTGTAGTAGTTTAATTTAACTATGTTTTGAAATTAAGATTAGTTTTGAATTTTCAGAGGCATGAACCACATGGTTAATTTAAAAGGAAATTCGGGAAATTTATTACTTCTAAAATGCTTTTTCTAGAATCATATATTTAGAGTGTTACACCATAGAATTTAGCTAAAATATGAAAATAAGTTGTGAAATAAAAACGACATAGCTATTACTTTTATTAATGTAAAATCTATTTTGTGGTAGGAGGAGCTGCGCTACCAACTCTTGAACATTGTTCTTTGAGAGGAAAAAGTGGATAGATTGGAAATTTTGGCAAGCAATTGGCTTCGGCTTCCAAGAATGCTTTCAACAAGCATGGCCTATATGTCCGAATTTTCCTGTGAGTATGGATGTATAAATCTCTATAATGCATCCTGGAACATTCATCACTGAAGACCAACATTTTGCTACATCAGCTAATCCTGGAATACCGAGACTTGGTTGGAATGGTAGTGGAAAAGGAAATGGGATGGGAAACTGGGGCAGTTGAACATTGGCAGAGACTACAAAACCCACAACCACCATTAGGAACCAGACATGTTTAATAGACATTATGAGAAAAGGGAAAAAGAAGATATAATTCTTCAAATATATGAGTCTTTATCGAGATTGTATTTTAATTGATGAACATATTGTACAATCCTTTGTCTATTTATATTGAAAGGAAAGAATCTAAAGAAATGTCTTTGTACTTTTATGTGAAATTTAATTACATGTTTTCAAATAATACAAAGCAGAAACCGATGAGACTAACATTATTAATAACATATAACTGGTGGACTCTTAAGTCATGAAAAAAACTTATCAGATTAGTCTAAAGTATACAGTTTTGTTTTCCTCAATACTATTCTTTCAAATCATTTTCCGTCTAAGCCAAATAGCTACCTTTCTCGCTCTCTCTTGAAGTCAGGGGTAATCTACCAATTTCTAGAGTCTTGATGGTATTTTGGCTTTCTATATGCTTAAACTCTAAACTATTTTTTCAACTATCAAAATAAATTAATTTTTGAGGAGAGAGAACATGATAATACAAGATTTAATAATATGGTTTTGAGTATAATTTTGTAGAAAATAACCATTTAAACAGGCTAACTACATTGGCTTCTTTAGGTGGCGAATTCTTTAAAAGGAAAAAATACATTATTTAGAAACAATTTAGTTATTAAAATAGATATAGTGAAATGAAAATATTCTTCAATATAACTATATGCTTCCTCTAATTTAGATAGTAAATGCATAAGTCAACATAGAGATACACATGTTCCAAGACAAGTCTTTGTTCACAAGTGAAACCTTATAGTGGATATGTTTCACTATGTTTCACAAAGATTGTGGTTTTGAAATTCTCACCTAATTTTTACTCAATTACAACACCAAAAAATAATCATGTTTAGATATATAGTATACAAAAGGAAACTAATATATATAGTAGTTATCTTAATTAATATGAGTTAAATGGGCACATAAGTAATAAGGTTACCTTGAAAACCAAAAAAAAAAACAATTTATGAAACAAAAAAAGACAAAATAAAGCAATATTATTTAGCTTTAGGGAATATGATGAATTGATTTCTCTCAAATTGTTGTAAAATTAGACCTCAATATGTAATGATCCTCCCTTTGTTGTTATTTATAATTACTTTTTAGATGCAACCCATGTACTTTCCAATATATTAAATAGTATTGTTTTATTTTGTAGTTTAATTCAAGTATGTTTTGTAGTTAAGATTTGTTTTGAAATTTCAGAGGCATGAACCACATGGTTAATTTAAAAGGAAATTCCGGAAATTTATTACTTCTAAAATGCTTTTTATAGAATCATATGTTTGGAGTGTAACACCGTAGAATTTAGCTAAAATATGAAAATCAGCTGTGAAATAAAAACAACATATCTATTACTTCTATTAATGTAAAATCTATTTTGTGGTAGGAGGAGCTGCGCTACCAACTCTTGAACATTGTTCTTTGAGAGGAAAAAGTGGATAGATTGGAACTTTTGGCAAGCAATTGGCTTCGGCTTCCAAGAATGCTTTGCAACAAGCGGGGCCTATATGTCCGAATTTTCCTCTGAGTATGGATGTATAAATCTCTATAATGCATCCTGGAACATTCATCACTGAAGACCAACATTTTGCTACATCAGGTAATCCTGGAATACCGGGACTTGGTTGGAATGGGAGTGGAAAAGGAAATGGGATGGGAAACTGCGGCAGTTGAGCATTGGCAGAGACTACAAAACCCACAACCACCATTAGGAACCAGACATGTTTAATAGACATTATGAGAAAAGGGAAAAAGAAGATATATTTCTTCAAATATATGAGTCTTTATCGAGTTTGTATTTTGATTGATGAACATATTGTACAATCCTTTGTCTATTTATATTGAAAGGAAATAAGCCATAGAAACCTCTTTGTACTTTTATGTGAAACTTAATTACCTGTTTTCAAATAATACAAAGCAGAAACCGATGAGACTAACATTATTAATAACATATAACTGGTGGACTCTTAAGTCATGAAAAAAACTGATCAGATTAGTCTAAAGTATACAGTTTTATTTTTCCTTAATACTATTCTTTCAAATCATCTCCCGTCTAAGCCAAATAGCTACCTTTCTCGCTCTCTCTTGAAGTCAGGGGTAATCTACCAATTTCTAGAGTTTTGATGGTATTTTGGCTCTCTATATGCTTAAACTCTAAACTATTTTTCAACTATCAAAATAAATTAATTTTTGAGGAGAGAGAACATGATAATACAAGATTTAATAATATGGTTTTAGTATAATTTTGTAGAAAATAACCATTTAAACAGGCTAACTACATTGGCTTCTTTAGGTGGCGAATTCTTTAAAAGGAAAAAAAAACCTTATTTAGAAACAATTTAGTTTTTTTTTTTTTTTGTCAGCAACAACAGACTCATACAGACTCTGTAAACCAAACTGGGAGCACCGCATCCATATGGACGACAAAAGACGCTTGCTTCCTTGCACTTCGTGCTAAGCTATCCGCCCTTTTATTTTGTGTCTGAGATATATGAACGAGCTCTGAACTAGTAAAACTCCTTCTCAAGGATCTAATATCCTCTAAGTAACTTGCAAAGGCTGACCACTCTTCTGGTTCCGAAATCATCTTCACCAACTGAGAACAATCCGTTGCAAACGTGACTGAGTATTGTCGTAAATTCCTCATACATTCCATCGCCCAAATAAGAGCCTCCATTTCTGAATGTAATGGAGAAGTAGTTGCTCTTGTATTCCTGGCTCCCATAAGTCCATCAAATCCTTCCAAAGTACTATACCATCCTTGCCCCGAGAAATTATCCTGGTCTTTCCATGATCCATCCGTAAAACACCATCTACCCGGATTGGTTGGGATTGTCACCTGGGGTGGTGCTATAGTACTATATGTACCTTTAGTCAGAGAAACTTGTGCCTCAGCCCATAATAATGCCTCTCGTTCCGCCAATTTAAGGGTCTCTAGTGGATCAATGTCCATATTAGTAAACACTTTATTATTTCGTGCTTTCCATATATACCACAAGATCCATGCAAACTGATGATCTTCCAGTGCCGGTTGGACTCTCCAGAATAAGTGATCCATATTTGTAAACAGTGCATGTGTTGGAAAAATCGCCGGATTTGTTGGGATTTTCGACAAAGCCCATATCTGAATTGCCGGTGGACACTCGAAGAAAACATGATTTATCGAATCTTCGGGCGCCCCACACCTATCACAAATTATATCTCCCTTCAAACCTCGTGCCTTTAGATTCTTTTTAACCGCTATACATCCTGAGAGCAATTGCCATAAGAAATGTTTCATCTTTGGTGGGCACTTTATTTTCCAGCAGAATGCCTTCAAAGTAGAGATCGAGGGACCATAAATTGGTAGTGTTCTATCTCTGTCCGGGTAAACCCGTTCTACTTGATAACCCGATTTAACCGTGTACTTTCCATTCATAGTAAAGTGCCAACCATCTCTATCATCCAACCTTGATCTGCTCAGTGGCAAAGTCTCAATTATTTTCGCATCAAGGGGATCCACCAGTGTCCGTATAGCCTGAACATTCCAGGTTCTCGATGTTGCATCAATAAGAGCATCCACCGTGAGTTCTGGATAAAGAGTGTGATTATTTTTATTTGCTGGTCTCGGGCGAGTGGATGGAAGCCAAGGATCGTTCCATACAGATATAGAAGATCCTGTTCCCACCCTTTTGATTAGTCCTTTGCTAACCAGAGATCTAGCAGAGACAATACTACGCCATCCGTAGGACGCCGAGTACGATCTGATTGGTTCCAAGGGCGATGCATTCCGAAAATACCGTCCCTTGAAAACACGAGAGAATAAAGAATTTGGTTTCTCTATTAACCTCCATAATTGTTTCCCCAACATAGCCGTATTAAAATCCGTAAAATCCTTAAATCCCAAGCCACCATCCTCCTTGGGGCTACACACTTTATCCCATGATTGCCAATGCATTCCCCTTGTGTTACCTGAAGGACTCCACCAAAATTGAGCTACTGCACTTGTAAGCTTCTTTATAATTGTTTTCGGAATACGAAAACAGGACATTACATGATTTAGTAAGGCCGTCGCTACTGATTTTATTATAACCTCCTTTCCTCCTTTGGTGAAAAATTTAAAAGTCCATCCATTTATCCGATTATTTAAGCGGTCCTGGACAAAACCAAACACCTGTGTTTTTGGGCCACCTAGGTTTTCTGGAATTCCTAAATAAGATCCCATGCCCCCCAGATTTTGAATCCCAAGAACATCCCGAAGATCCTGTTTCATAGATTCCTCAATCTTATGTCCAAACTGAATTGATGATTTTTCAAAATTTATCTGCTGTCCAGACACCGCCTCGTATTCTTTCAAAATTCGAAGAATCGTCTGACACTCCTCCTTTTGTGCTCGGCAAAAGAAAAGACTGTCATCTGCGAACAGCAAATGAGAAATCGGTGGGCAAGCCCTCGCCACCTTTATACCCGTCAATAATTTCCCCCTTTCTGCCTTCTTAATGTTTGCCACCAAAGCCTCTGTGCACATATGGAACAGATATGGAGACAATGGATCCCCTTGCCTAAGCCCCCGCTGTGGAATAATATGACCCTTTGGTTGTCCATTTAAAAGTACTTTGTACTGTACTGTAGAGATGCAGCCCATCATTAATTGAATCCAATGTGCAGCAAAACCCATCTTAGAGAGGAGCGCTTCAATAAAATTCCATTCCACTCTATCGTAGGCTTTACTCATATCCGTTTTGATCGCCATAATCTTTCCCTGACATGATTTATTTGTCCTCAGTCCATGAAACATTTCCTGAGCAATAAGAATATTATCTGAAATCAAACGTCCAGGAACAAAAGCCGATTGAGTTTCCGAGATCAGAGCCGGCAGACACGCCTTTAATCTCTGACATAAGACCTTCGAAATGATCTTGTACCCTACATTACAAAGACTGATGGGTCTAATCTCTGTCATCCTTGTCGGTCTCTCCTTTTTAGGGATCAAACATATGTTTGTAATATTTAATCTTTCGTCCAAAACTCATGTGGTCAAGAAGTTATTAACCATATCCAAAATATCCTTTTTAATAATATGCCAAGAGTGCTGAAAGAAAAGAGCTGTCATGCCATCTGGTCCAGGCGCTTTCTCTGGATGCATCATGAATAAAGCTTGTCTCACTTCCTCTTCCGTTGCCAACCTAATCAGCCGGTCGTTCATCGGTTGCGTAATTGTGGGAACTATTTCCTCTAAAAACTCATCAAATTCAATAGGGGAATTTGTTTCAAATAAATCTCCAAAATAGTCCACAGCAACCTTCTCCACCCCTTGTTCCTCAATAATCCAATTTCCATTATTATCATAAAGCCCGACAATCCTATTTCGAGTCCGCCGTTGTTTTGTGAGAGCATGATAGAATGCCGTACTGCGATCCCCTGCTGTATTCCACGTGTTGCGACTCTTTTGGTGCCAATATTCTTCCTCATCCTTATAAGCTTCTTGCAATTTCCGTGAAACGTCTATAATTTCCTCTTGGGTCCTATTATCATCCATTTGTACTTCCTCTAGTGCCTTTTGTAATTCACCAATCTTCTCCTTTCCATAGGGTGGATTATTCTTTCGCCATGTAGAAATTTCATGTCTACAATTGGTGATTTTTGATACAAAATCCCCGGTCCCCTCCGGATTTCCCCCTGTCCTTTCTCGTCAGCCTCTCTCCATTGTGTCTAATAATCCTTCCTGACCTATCCATCTTTTATCAAATCGAAACTGCCCCCTTCTCTTTTTGAATTTATTGTCCATATAAGCTACCACTGGCCTATGATCAGAACCCACCATTCGTAAATATTCTGTATATGAGCACGGGAATAGGGTATGCCAATCCTCATTCGCTAGTGCTCGATCTAGTCGACATCTAACCATTTTTTTATTTCTCCTCCCTTGCCAAGACAATTTATTCCCTCTAGCCGGAAATTCCAGTAGTCCGGTGTTCCTAATCATATTATTAAAAGGAACAAAAGATTCCGCGCTCCGTAAATTTCCACCATCCTTCTCATGATTACCCGTTATCTCATTTAAATCCCCTATGATGAACCACGGTTCCGATCTTGCCAAGCCATATCTGGTCAGTCTCTCCCATACTTGCTCCCTCAGTTTCTGTACCGGCTCGCCGTATACAAAGGTCATAAAGACTCTTTTTCCCAGAGTTACTGCCTCCACATCTATCATTCGATTACTCGTGTATAAAATTTTAAGTTGATACTCGTTATTATAATAGAGTGCTAAACCACCACTCTTTCCAATAGGATCCACCGTAACCAAATTATCATATCCAAAATGAGATTGAAAACCCTGAAGAAAGACCAAATCTTGCTTTGTTTCCGAGAGAAAAAGAAAGTCTGGTTTGTGAATTTGCCATATTTCACGAAGATAACTGATCGTCCATTTACTCCCTGCACCTCTACAATTCCAGCTTAAAACTTTCATAAAAAACTATTTTTATTTGGCTCATCCGAGCTTATCATCGGGTATAAAGAGACCCTATTGCCTTCAACCTCACTCATCCGTACAGAAGTCCGTGACCTTCCGTACAATTTCATATGAAAAAATATCTGAAATTTAATCTGCCCACTTTGCTTTTGAAATCCCACCACGTTCCACTGATCCAAAATTTGGTAATAGCTATAATTGTTTTTGCAGACCCGCAGTAAACCAAAGATACTTTCAGTGTCTACAAGAACCCATAAACCTATGCCTATAACCCAAATAGCATCGCCCATTCGTCCCCTACATATTTTCCTCCACACCTGTCTGGCCTTTCCAGAATTACCAGTCGCCCATGACCCAAGCCATGTGAACTTGGCGAGTGCTAGGTTTAAAGAGACCCAGCACCATCTTCTATTTGCAACCTGGTACCAAACCTGAATCAACCATCTGCTATAACATGCTAGTAATAAAGCCATTCTCCTTACATAATAAAATTGAAACCAGCATGTTAACCCCATAACAATAAAATTACAGCAAGCAGTAAATAGGTTTGTTCTATTCCATGAACCATAATAACCTGACCAAACCAAATAAAGAACGTATCCAGTTTTATTCCTTGCAAAACAACCAAGCCGGGAAACACCCGACGCCCACAAACAGAACCAAACGATAACAAAAACAAACTGACAACCATTTAAAACAGCAATGCTCCTAGAGCTTATTAAAAACCAAATGAAAAAAAAGCCAGAAACACAGGCTACCACCTGCAGGCAACACATTAAATAAAATGGCGAATCTATCATTTAAAGCCTTGAGTTCCTTCTTTCGGGTTTGATGTGCCCCTCCCATCCGTACGTTTGTTACCTCCCCCAGCACGGGGACCCGTCTTAGCCGCAGCGCGTTTGCGTGGAGAGAGCAGAGCAGTAGCATTTCTCAGTTTAGTGCTTCCCATCGTTCCACCCTGTTGCTTGAACAGCCGCTTACGAGTACCCTCCGTTTTTGCCACTTCTAAGCCTGCAAGTCCCACTGTCTCCAAGTTATCCTGCGGAACTCCCATCTCGAGCACCGCCTCTAAAACCCCTGAATCCTCTTCCTGTTCTTTACTCTCCTCTTCCAGAAAACTCTCTGAGAACTCCTGGTCATCAAACTCCGCATCCATATCAATTCCATGCTCAAGCATGCTAGCCTTAATCTCGTCCATATCCATCACATGATCATCGGTTACCTCCTCGAATTCTTCTACCATTTCCCTAACCGTTTGTAGACCCTTTTCCATATCAATCAGGTTCGAAATTACCTCGGTGCCTTCAGCCTGTGTGTTAGAGAGCGCGTCTTGAAGCTCTTGCGACGGGGTATTCTGCGCCATCCTGCGCTGTGGAGAAGCTTCATCCAGCTTGATCTCTCCTTCTTCCGGTCCATCATCTTTAGTCCCGCTTGTGTAAGCTTTGCCATTGCTCACTCCACCACCATCGCCCTGATCCCTTCCCCTCTGCTCCTCATCACGAACATTGTGACGAGAGCCTTCACCACTACCATTGTAGAATACCTTCTTATTGTAACCTGACCTGTTCCCCTTCTCTGCTACCTTAACCCATTGCGCCTCCTTATCATCATGCACCTTGCCTTTCCCCTTCCCATAGTGATCACGAGTCTCTCTCCCCTTAGGCTGTGAACTCTCGTTACCGTTGAGCAGAACTCCCTTGTAACTACGAGCCCGATCTTCATGCTTCTCCCCATCGTATCGTCCTCCTGCCCCATCTCTGATATCTCGCTTTCTCTCCGGGCTCTTCTTGCGTAACGGGCATTTCTCTCCGGCCTTGTGTTTATGGCAAAGACTACCACAACCCTTACAAAACCCAAAGAGTTTCTCATAGCGGAGTGAAACCGGAACCTCGACACTAGGATAGAATTCACCCCCTTTAAAGTCCATACTTGTTTCAAAACAAAGCTCCTTGGAGCTATCGACCACCACCTGAACCCTCCCATTCTCCGCATCAACCCCAAGTATCCTGCCTATAGCACCCCCAATGCTCTCCAAAGTGGGAGCTGTACGAAGCTCCATTGGAACCCCCACCGGTCTTATCCAAAATGGTATCTCCGAAGGGAAGCTTTGATCCTTCATAGGTTGCCAGCGAGCCAATGCTAGCATCCAGTAATCAAAATGGTAAGGTTGATTCCTCAACACCACTTCGATATCTTCCTCCCTTTCAAACACAAACTGGAACCTGCCAAAACCCAAGTCCGATCCAGTTACCATGTTTTCCAATTTCCATATCTTCGGCAGGTTCTGAAACAGTGCCTTCATGTCCTGCTCAGGTGGGTTCATGCACCTCCCTATAAGAGTCTTTGAGAAGCTCTTGATGAAGGCCGAGTTGTCAAAATGGGGCACCGAAATCTTCAGTCTCTTTCGAGTCCCTTCACCATTGGTACCAATTCCAGAGAACCCAACCAACTGACCCTGCGCCATTAAGGATACAGAAGAAAACCAAATTAAGCCTTTTCTTATCTTTGCGTAAGAGAAGAAGCAATAGAAAGTGATAGCAAATGTGGATATTTCGGTGTGATTTGAGAATCAATCTTGATTTGGTGACCATAATTTTTCATATCGGGGAGATTGTTTGGATTAATATGCGTGATCTTTGGTGGGGGGAGATGAGTACTGGGGTTCAATATAGAAACAATTTAGTTATTAAAATAGATATAGTGAAATGAAAATATTCTTAATTATAACTATATGCTTCCTCTAATTTAGATAGTAAATGCATAAGTCGACATAGAGATACACATGTTCCAAGACAAGTCTTTAGTGTTCACAAGTGAAACCTTATAGTGGATATGTTTCACTATGTTTCACAAAGATTGTGGTTTTGAAATTCTCACCTAATTTTTACTCAATTACAACACCAAAAAATAATCATGTTTAGATATATAGTATACAAAAGGAAACTAATATATATAGTAGTTATCTTAATTAATATGAGTTAAATATAAGTAATAAGGTTACCTTGAAAACCAAAAAAAAAAAACAATTTATGAAACAAAAAAAGACAAAATAAAGCAATATTATTTAGCTTTAGGGAATATGATGAATTGATTTCCCTCAAATTATTGTAAAATTAGACCTCAATATGTAATGATCCTCTCCTTTTGTTGTTATTTATAATTACTTTTTAGATGCAACCCATGTACTTTCCAGTATATTAAATAGTATTGTTTTATTTTGTAGTTTAATTCAAGTATGTTTTGTAGTTAAGATTTGTTTTGAAATTTCAGAGGCATGAACCACATGGTTAATTTAAAAGGAAATTCCGGAAATTTATTACTTCTAAAATGCTTTTTATAGAATCATTTGTTTGGAGTGTAACACCGTAATATTTTTATCTAAAATATGAAAATCAGTTGTGAAATAAAAACGACATATCCATTACTTCTATTAATGTAAAATCTATTTTGTGGTAGGAGGGGCTGCGCTACCAACTCTTTAACATTGTTCTTTGAGAGGAAAAAGTGGATAGATTGGAACTTTCGGCAAGCAATTGGCTTCGGCTTCCAAGAATACTTTGCAACAAGCGGGGCCTATATGTCCGAATTTTCCTGTGAGTATGGATGTATAAATCTCTATAATGCATCCTGGAACATTCATCACTGAAGACCAACATTTTGCTACATCAGGTAATCCTGGAATACCGGGACTTGGTTGGAATGGGAGTGGAAAAGGAAATGGGATGGGAAACTGGGGCAGTTGAGCATTGGCAGAGACTACAAAACCCACAACCACCATTAGGAACCAGACATGTTTAATAGACATTATGAGAAAAGGGAAAAAGAAGATATATTTCTTCAAATATATGAGTCTTTATCGAGTTTGTATTTTGATTGATGAACATATTGTACAATCCTTTTTCTATTTATATTGAAAGGAAATAAGCCATAGAAACGTCTTTGTACTTTTATGTGAAACTTATTTACCTGTTTTCAAATAATACAAAGCAGAAACCGATGAGACTAACATTATTAAATATAACTGGTGGACTTTTAAGTCATGAAAAAAACTGATCAGATTAGTCTAAAGTATACAGTTTTGTTTTGCGTCAATACTATTGTTTCAAATCATCTCCCGTCTAAGCTAAATAGCTAACTTTCTCGCTCTCTTTTGAAGCGAGGGGTAATCTACCAATTTCTAGAGTCTTGTTGCTATTTTGGCTCTCTATATGCTTAAACTCTAAAATATTTTTTAATTATCAAAATAAATTATTTTTTGAGGAGAGAGAACATGATAATACAACATTTAATAATATGATTTGAGTATAATTTTGTAGAAAATAACCATTTAAACAGGCTAACTACATTGGCTTCTTTAGGTGGCGAATTCTTTAAAAGGAAAAAAACATTATTTAGAAACAATTTAGTTATTAAAATAGATATAGTGAAATGAAAATATTCTTCAATATAACTATATGCTTCCTCTAATTTAGATAGTAAATGCATAAGTCAACATAGAGATACACATGTTCCAAGACAAGTCTTTAGTGTTCACAAGTGAAACCTTATAGTAGATATGTTTCACTATGTTTCACAAAGATTGTGGTTTGAAATTCTCACCTAATTTTTACTCAATTACAACACCAAAAAATAATCATGTTTAGATATATAGTATACAAAAGGAAACTAATATATATAGTAGTTATCTTAATTAATATGAGTTAAATGAACACATACCTTGAAAACCAAAAAAAAAAAATTATGAAACAAAAAGACAAAATAAAGCAATATTATTTAGCTTTAGGGAATATGATGAATTGATTTCCCTCAAATTGTTGTAAAATTAGACCTCAATATGTAATGATCCTCCCCTTTGTTGTTATTTATAATTACTTTTTAGATGCAACCCATGTACTTTCCAATATATTAAATAGTATTGTTTTATTTTGTAGTTTAATTCAAGTATGTTTTGTAGTTAAGATTTGTTTTGAAATTTCAGAGGCATGAACCACATGGTTAATTTAAAATGAAATTCCGGAAATTTATTACTTCTAAAATGCTTTTTATAGAATCATATGTTTGGAGTGTAACACCGTAGAATTTAGCTAAAATATGAAAATCAGCTGTGAAATAAAAACAACATATCTATTACTTCTATTAATGTAAAATCTATTTTGTGGTAGGAGGAGCTGCGCTACCAACTCTTGAACATTGTTCTTTGAGAGGAAAAAGTGGATAGATTGGAACTTTCGGCAAGCAATTGGCTTCGGCTTCCAAGAATGCTTTGCAACAAGCGGGGCCTATATGTCCGAATTTTCCTGTGAGTATGGATGTATAAATCTCTATAATGCATCCTGGAACATTCATCACTGAAGACCAACATTTTGCTACATCAGGTAATCCTGGAATACCGGGACTTGGTTGGAATGGGAGTGGAAAAGGAAATGGGATGGGAAACTGCGGCAGTTGAGCATTGGCAGAGACTACAAAACCCACAACCACCATTAGGAACCAGACATGTTTAATAGACATTATGAGAAAAGGGAAAAAGAAGATATATTTCTTCAAATATATGAGTCTTTATCGAGTTTGTATTTTGATTGATGAACATATTGTACAATCCTTTGTCTATTTATATTGAAAGAAAATAAGCCATAGAAACCTCTTTGTACTTTTATGTGAAACTTAATTACCTGTTTTCAAATACTACAAAGCAGAAACCGATGAGACTAACATTATTAATAACATATAACTGGTGGACTCTTAAGTCATGGAAAAAACTGATCAGATTAGTCTAAAGTATACAGTTTTATTTTTCCTTAATAGTATTCTTTCAAATCATCTACCGTCTAAGCCAAATAGCTACCTTTCTCGCTCTCTCTTGAAGTCAGGGGTAATCTACCAATTTCTAGAGTTTTGATGGTATTTTGGCTCTCTATATGCTTAAACTCTAAACTATTTTTCAACTATCAAAATAAATTAATTTTTGAGGAGAGAGAACATGATAATACAAGATTTAATAATATGGTTTTTAGTATAATTTTGTAGAAAATAACCATTTAAACAGGCTAACTACATTGGCTTCTTTAGGTGGCGAATTCTTTAAAAGAAAAAAAAAACATTATTTAGAAACAATTTAGTTATTAAAATAGATATAGTGAAATGAAAATATTCTTAATTATAACTATATGCTTCCTCTAATTTAGATAGTAAATGCATAAGTCAACATAGAGATACACATGTTCGAAGACAAGTCTTTAGTGTTCACAAGTGAAACCTTATAGTGGATATGTTTCACTATGTTTCACAAAGATTGTGGTTTTGAAATTCTCACCTAATTTTTACTCAATTACAACACCAAAAAATAATCATGTTTAGATATATAGTATACAAAAGGAAACTAATATATATAGTAGTTATCTTAATTAATATGAATTAAATGGGCACATAAGTAATAAGGTTACCTTGAAAACCAAAAAAAAAACAATTTATGAAACAAAAAAAAGACAAAATAAAGCAATATTATTTAGCTTTAGGGAATATGATGAATTGATTTCCCTCAAATTATTGTAAAATTAGACCTCAATATGTAATGATCCTCCCCTTTGTTGTTATTTATAATTACTTTTTAGATGCAACCCATGTACTTTCCAGTATATTAAATAGTATTGTTTTATTTTGTAGTTTAATTCAAATATGTTTTGTAGTTAAGATTTGTTTTGAAATTTCAGAGGCATGAACCACATGGTTAATTTAAAAGGAAATTCCGGAAATTTATTACTTCTAAAATGCTTTTTATAGAATCATATGTTTGGAGTGTAACAACGTAATATTTTTATCTAAAATATGAAAATCAGTTGTGAAATAAAAACGACATATCCATTACTTCTATTAATGTAAAATCTATTTTGTGGTAGGAGGGGCTGCGCTACCAACTCTTGAACATTGTTCTTTGAGAGGAAAAAGTGGATAGATTGGAACTTTCGGCAAGCAATTGGCTTCGGCTTCCAAGAATGCTTTGCAACAAGCGGGGTCTATATGTCCGAATTTTCCTGTGAGTATGGATGTATAAATCTCTATAATGCATCCTGGAACATTCATCACTGAAGACCAACATTTTGCTACATCAGGTAATCCTGGAATACCGGGACTTGGTTGGAATGGGAGTGGAAAAGGAAATGGGATGGGAAACTGCGGCAGTTGAGCATTGGCAGAGACTACAAAACCCACAACCACCATTAGGAACCAGACATGTTTAATAGACATTATGAGAAAAGGGAAAAAGAAGATATATTTCTTCAAATATATGAGTCTTTATCGAGTTTGTATTTTGATTGATGAACATATTGTACAATCCTTTGTCTATTTATATTGAAAGGAAATAAGCCATAGAAACGTCTTTGTACTTTTATGTGAAACTTAATTACCTGTTTTCAAACAATACAAAGCAGAAACCGATGAGACTAACATTATTAAATATAACTGGTGGACTTTTAAGTCATGAAAAAAACTGATCAGATTAGTCTATACAGTTTTGTTTTGCGTCAATACTATTGTTTCAAATCATCTCCCGTATAAGCTAAATAGCTAACTTTCTCGCTCTCTTTTGAAGCGAGGGATAATCTACCAATTTCTAGAGTCTTGTTGCTATTTTGGCTCTCTATATGCTTAAACTCTAAACTATTTTTTAATTATCAAAATAAATTATTTTTTGAGGAGAGAGAACATGATAATACAACATTTAATAATATGATTTTGAGTATAATTATGTAGAAAATAACTATTTAAACAGGCTAACTACATTGGCTCGTTTAGAGGGCGAATTCTTTAAAAGGAAAAAAAAATTTATAAAAAATTTAGTTATTATAACACATATTGCGAAATAAAAAAATTCTTCTATATAACTATATGCTTCCTCTGATTTAGATAGTAAATGCACAAGTCAACATAGAGATAAACATGTACCAAGACAAGTCTTGAGTGTTCACAAGTGAAACTTTATAGTGGATATGTTTTACTATGTTTCACAAAGATTGTGGTTTTGGAATTCTCACCTATTTTATACTCAAATTACAACACAAAAAAATAATCATGTTTTGATATATAGTATACAAAAGGAAACTAATATATATAGTAGTTATCTTAATTAATACTAGATTTTGACCTGGACGCATGTGCGGGTTTATATTTTAAAAATATATTTCTATTTATTTTTCATGTCAATGTCAAAGCTGGATAAGAAATTCAAATCTGAAGGACCGAACCGATCACGATCCGAAAAAGTATACCAAACCCGAACCAAAATTGATTAAATATCAAAATTATTCAAAATTTTGATATTTAGACAACCGAAACCATAACCAATACGAACCGAAGTATTTTGGATATCAAAATGTATCCGAAAAATATTTATATATTAATTATTTCTAGTTTTAATGTATATAAAAACATCCAGAATATATATTATACTTTTAGGTTGGTTTAAATACTTGAAAATATATAAAAATAGTTAAATATAAATATCTAACATAGTGGAAGTATACTCAAAACACCAAAAATATTTAAAATAATAATTGATTTTTGATCCAAAATTTAAACCAAACCAATTTATATGTTAAGTTTAGGTATTCTGACATATGTTATTCAGATTTATATTCAATATATTATTTTATTTATAGACTTTAAGAAGTTCAAAATATATAATGAATTTTTTTTAAAATAATTTAAATGGGTTATCTGAACCCGAACTAAACCCGCAAAAGATCCGAATATAATTCGAACTGAAATTTAGAAATATATGAATGGGGCTGAAATCTTTGACCCCTAGAAACCCAAAACCCAAACAGATCCGAAATGGACCCGAATGGATACCTGAACATCCAACCCTAGTCATAAATCGAACCGAAATTTAGAAATATATGAATGGAGCTGAAATCTTTGACCCCGGAAACCCAAAACCCAAACAGATCCGAAACGAACCAGAATTGATACCTCAACGGCCAGCCCTAGTCACTATTATGTATCATATATATGTCATCATATAATTAATTGTATTTGTCTATCATATAAATAATCATATAATTAATAGTATTTTATATGTACCATCTTATAAATAATCACATATAATATATTCTTAAAGTTTAAGGTGAAATATAAAAGCCATAATTTAAGTTGGTATATGAAATTAATCTTTTTGTTGTATTTTTGTTATATATATTGAAAACATTTTTTAATAATGGTTATTGAAAAATATTTTAGTAAAAATAAATTTTTGAATATATCCATATTTTAAATCTGTTTTTGATATAAATCAACTTTAAATTATTATTGTGATTTTAAATATGTATATAAAATTTAAATTTTATTTTATGATTATTTTGGACAAAACAATGTTTTTAGGTAATTAGATTAGTCCATTTTATATATTTTAAACTGATATACTTTTATCCATGTTTCAAAAATTTTAATTTTTTGCATTATTTTTCTATAAATTATTATTAATTTTATGATTTTTTTTTAAATTAAACTCTTGAAATTTTTATATTTGAATAAACTAAATAAGGTAATAATACTGTTTTTAAAAATTGTTTTATATATTTATATTTCAGTTTGTGTTTTTATTTTCACCATAAAGAATTATAAATAAAAAGAATTGTAAATAAAAAGAAATATAGAAAGGAAGTAGTTTAATTTATTGTAAAAATGGCTAAATGTTTAAATAAAAAGAAGCATTAAATATGTTATTCATGTTTTTAAACAATTCTCATTTGTTATTAATTTATTGAAAATACAATGGCTAAATGTGTAAATAAAAGAAAGTACACATCTCTACTATCCATGATTCCAAACATATCTCATTTATTCTACTATTCATGTTTCCAAATATATCTCATTTATTCTACTATTTTTGTTTGCAAACAAAAGCTTAAAGTACTTCTACTTTAATAAGATAGATGAGTTAAATGGGCACATAAGTAATAAGGTTACCTTGAAAAAAAAAATTATGAAACAAAAAAAGGCAAAATAAAGGAATATTATTTAGCTTTAGGGAAAATGATGAATTGATTTCCCTCAAATTGTTGTAAAATTAGACCTGAATATGTAATGATTCTCCCCTTTGTTGTTATTTATAATTATTTTTAGATGCAACCCATGTACTTTCCAATATATTAAATAGTATTGTTTTATTTTGTAGTTTAATTCAAGTATGTTTTGTAGTGAAGATTAGTTTTGAAATTTCAGAGGCATGAACCACATGGTTAACTGAAAAGGAAATTCGGGAAATTTATTACTTCTAAAATGCTTTTTATAGAATCATATATTTGGAGTGTAACACCGTAGAATTTAGCTAAAATATGAAAATCAGCTGTAAAATAAAAATGACATAGCTATTACTTCTATTAATGTAAAATCTATTTTGTCGTAGGAGGAGCTGCACTACCAACTCTTGAACATTGTTCTTTGAGAGGAAAAAGTGGATAGATTGGAAATTTCGGCAAGCAATTTGCTTCGGCTTCCAAGAATGCCTTGCAACAAGCGGGGCCTATATATCCGAATTTTCCTGTGAGTATGGATGTATAGATCTCTATAATGCATCCTGGAACATTCATCACTGAAGACCAACATTTTGCTACATCAGGTAATCCTGGAATACCGGGACTTGGTTGGAATGAGAGTGGAAAGGAAATGGGATGGGAAACTGGGGCAGTTGAGCATTGGCAGAGATAACAAATCCCACAACCAACATTAGGAACCAGACATGTTTAATAGACATTATGAGAAAAGGGAAAAAGAATAAATATTTCTTCAAATATATGAAACTTTATCGTGTTTGTATTTTGACTAATGAACATATTGTATAATCATTTGTCTATTTATATTGAAAGGAAAGAAGCTATAGAAACGTCTTTGTACTTTTATGTGAAACTTAATTACCTGTTTTCAAATAATACAAAGCAGAAACCAATGAGACTAACATTATTAAATATAACTGGTGGACTCTTAAGTCATGAAAAAAACTGATCAGATTAGTCTAAAGTATACAGTTTTGTTTTGCCTCAATACTATTGTTTCAAATCATCTCCCGTCTAAGCTAAATAGCTAACTTTCTCGCTCTCTTTTGAAGCCAGGGGTAATCTACCAATTTCTAGAGTCTTGATGGTATTTTGGCTCTCTATATGCTTAAACTCTAAACTATTTTTCAATTATCAAAATAAATTATTTTTTGAGGAGAGAGAACACGATAATACAACATTTAATAATATGGTTTTGAGTATAATTACGTAGAAATAACCATTTAAACAGGCTAACTACATTGGCTCCTTTAGGTGGCGAATTCTTTAAAAGGAAAGAAAAACATTTAGAAACAATTTAGTTATTAAAACACATATTTCGAAATAAAATATATAACTATATGCTTCCTCTGATTTAGATAGTAAATGCACAATTGAACATAGAGATAAACATGTACCAAGATAAGTCTTGAGTGTTCACAAGTGAAACCTTATAGTGCATATGTTTCACTATGTTTCACAAAGATTGTGGTTTTGGAATTCTCACCTATTTTATACTCAAATTACAACTCCAAAAATATTAGTTAATTTTTTTGTTTTCAAGGTAAATAACTCAAGTATTAACCGATGATTTTGCCCTGGAAGTTTCAAACCTTTTAATGTTAATACTACAACGGTATTTAGGTTAAAAAATTTAAAAATCCCAAGCAGCTTAAACATGTACAGCTTCATTACAGGACTTAAAAATTATTTACCTTAAAATTAACTAAGCAAATAAAATTTTTAAAATATATATTTTTGAATAGTGTCAACTTATATGTTTTCAAATTCAAACTTTTATAATAACTTTTCGAATTTTTATTCAACTATAAGAAAAAAGTTCATATTTTCTTTTTAAATTTCGAAATTTTTTTTCTAATTTTTTTATAATTTTTATTTTTTATTTTAAAACACAATAAACAACAATTAATGTATTTAAACACAATTACTTAGAATTTATAAATTTTGTGGAACTAATTTTAGATAATTATAAATATATGAACAAAACATATTAGATATAAATAAGACATAATAGATTGTACAATCAATATTCTAGTTTGGCACAATGGTTGAGTGATTAAAAATTACTTACGGACCAATCAATATTCTAGATTGTACAATCAATATTCAAGTTTAGTACAAATGGACCAAACCCAGGTTCGACGGCCCCCAACCAGCGATTAAAAGTTATTTTGTATTATTTTAAATTATTTAATTAAAATTTAAAGTCATGTCAGCATCCGTTACCGTCATGTTAGTATCTGGGGGAATTTTCAAAAATACCATTTTCAAGGTACCATTATTCATCTTTACCACCATTAAAGACACATTTTCAAAAATACCTTATTTATTAAAATGGTAAAAACTCTTATATCATTGTATTTATATGCTTTTCAAAATTCTAATCCCAAATTCTAAATACTAAACCTCCAATTCTAAATTCAATATCCTAAACCATAAACCCTAAAGTCTAAACTATAAACCCTAAATCCTCAACTCTAAACCCTAAATCCTCAACTCTAAACCCTAAACTATATACCTTAAACCCTAAAACATTAAATCTAAACCCTAAATCTTAAACCTTCAATTCTAAACTCTTCATTAAAAGTAGTGGTAAAAGTGGTTAGTGTAAACATGAAAAGTGGTACTATGAAAATGGTATTTTTGGCAATTTCTCTAGTATCTGTTACCATTTGACTATCGGAGACACAATGTATGAATAAACCTAAATATCTTTATTCATGAAATTTGAATATATATGTTGATGTATGTTTTAGTACATAGTTCGAGTTTATGTACTGATCGGGACTACGACTCTCTTTTTGATGTATGAATTGGCATATTTCCCGTGAGATAAATGATAATTGAAGTCCTTACAAAGACGTATTCTCTAATTTGATGAGATCTCCAACATCGAATTGAAAGAAACCCTAAACAACTTGGGCTAGTTATAGAAAAAGTGTAAGCCCACTGAGTTTCACAATAACACGAGAACCCATTGCAACATAATTCTCAGTGAGAAAATTTTTTGACGATTAAAGATAAGCTGAAACATAGCATAAGAATAAAATTGATTGCTTTATTCATAGAATGTGATTACATATTTATATTAGCAATTGTCAAAGAAAGACATAAATATTTTGTGGAAAAAAACATATCCAAAAAATATAAAGATTGACTGAAAATATTAAAGATAGTCAAAGACTCCATTTTCCATGCGATCTGGTCAAGGTGAACCTTCGCCTACTATCCAGGTTCATTTATGGAGTTGCATCCATGGGGTTTCATTCACTTATTTGCTTCCACAAAGTTTCATCCGCTAGGTTGAATGCATTCAGTCGCATCCACTGAATTGCATCCACTGAGTTGCATCCATTCAGTTGCATCCCCAAAGTTGTTTCAATGACTTCCTGAGTTCTGGTACGAGCTGTTTCATCTCCTTAGACACATCAGTCTTAGCTTGTCGAGTTGATCAAGGAATAAGTCTTGTGGGTCTGTCTATTCCATCGTCAGGTCGGAGTTCCGGCCTTAGCTCCATTCCAGACGTCTATGGGTCGATACGGTAGACAACCCGATCGGTGTACACTCCAATGGGATAACCTCTGTTGGTTCGAGTTGTGCACCATCCTGATATGGGTCTACGATCCGAGGTGCATCACCTACAGTATACATGTCATATGAAACAAATATGTAATACTAGGGTCGACCCGCCCTACGGGCGGGAAGTTAAAATTTTTTTTTTAATATTAACTTATGAAGCATTTAAAATCATTATAAAAGACGATAATATAGACAAAAAATAATAAAAATAATTCTGAGATCATATTGTTATTTTTAATAAATATTTTGATTTAAATTAAAATGACAGTAACCTTCGTTATTCTCTATTTTTAGAGAATGCAAAATTAGCAAAAAAATAGTTCAGAAAATGTAATAATATATAAACTATTATTCTTTATATTTCAGTTTATATAATATAAAAATAAAATTTAAATAAATAATACTAAATTTATTTCAAGAAGATCTAAGTTTTAAAAAACTTTTACACAAATTATTTCCTTCATGATAACAAATTAGTTTACCTCCAAGTTAATCATTTAAAATATAATTGATAAAATAATTAAAACTCAATTTTAAAATGCTAGTTAATAATATCATAAATAAAAAAAAACAGGAAAAGATGTTTTCGAATATATTTGTGACAGATCATAATTATATATGGAATGAAATATTAATGAAACTTTAGTGTTTTACTGTTAAATCTCAATTTTAATTATATCATAAATAAAAAATTAACAGGAAAAGATGTTTTTGAATATATTTTTGTCGGATCATAGTTATATCTGGAATGAAATATTAATGAAATTTTAGTGTTTTACTGGTTATGTTTTGTAACTTATTCCAGCTTTTGTTGAACTATGTTTAGTAACAAAATCATGTGTTTGGAATTTTTCTCATGCTATTTTAAAATATTGTTTTAAAATAGTATTTTATACATCAATGAAAGAGTATACTTCTCATTGCGTGTGTTTTACGTTGGATTTTTAAAAGAAATGTATAATAACGTTTGTGGTTGTTTAAGAATGATTGGGTTTTCTGAGATTATATGATAAGATTTAGTATTCATGAACTTGACGGTTGTGTTTTAGTAAGTGATTGCTACGTAGAACATATTAATTTAAGTTAAATAATTTAAGTTGTAACGTCAACCAACTAGATGCTATGTAATTTAACCAAGGTTTCACAGAATATGTCAATTTCCTTGTGTTATAAGGTAATGTTTATATGATGATGGTTACACGGTGTATAGTTTTTCTTTGTTGTTATTTTGTGTAGAGTACTTTTTACCCATAAGATTTTTCATTATAATTATTATTGAAAAACTTCAATGGAGATTCAAATATATTGAAACTCATTTTCAAGACTAAAAGAAGAAAGACCAAAAGGAGCAGATAGAGGAGAAGATGAAGTAGTCTATTTCATAATGCATAATAAATAGTCATGATTGTAAGAGAAAAAGAAGAAGCTTAAATTTTTTTCTTTCACCTAACTACTTACAATGGACATGTTGAATAAATCATTCAACAGTTTAAACCATTGTAATAGGGTGTTGAATTAAGAAAAAGTATACGTGGGAGTAAACACTAGTTGAATAACTTCAACATGTTGAAGAAAAATAGATGGGACCCATGTTGCTGTATACTCACTTCTCATTGGTTGTTTACATTTTAGTGTTTTTTTATTTTTACCAAATTCCTAGAACTTAATTATTTTATTAAACAAAACTTAAAAAAAAAATTATAGCAAAATTCATCATTTCTTGTAACCTATCATTAGAGATTAGTTTCAATTAATTTGGATATATATTAAAATTTTCACTTTTTCTTTATGATTTCTTTTTATTTTATTTTAATCAAGTGTTTTGGTATTTTTAAACTTTTTTGTTAAATATGTATTCATTATAATATTTTAATATCTTAAATAATTATAAATATGTAATTATCAAATTATAATTGATATAAGTATGAATAAAAATAATAAAGTAGGGTGTTGAATTTTATTAAACAAAACTTTTGTAGAGTATAAATATGAAGTGGGTGTTGAATAATAGGTGGAAGAGAGAGAATATGATGTGAGGTGTGAAAAGGAGAAAAATAAGGTGTTGAATAAACCAAACTATTGTTGATAGTCTAATTCCAACAGTCACATGCATGTTACCTTTGGTTAGTTTTAAACTCAGAGCATAAGTTGAGTTTCAAAGATTGAGAATTTTCAAAAATACCACTTTGAATGTATCATTATTCATCTTTACCACTACTAAAGACATATTTTCAAAAATACCTTATTTATTAAAAGGTTAAAAACTCTTATATCTTTGTTTTTATATTCAAAATTCTAACCCTAAACTCTAATTCCTAAATCCCCAACTCTAAACCCTAAACCCCAAATCCTCAACTCTAAACCCTAAACCCTAAACTCTACACCCTAAATTCAATACTCAAAACCCTAAACCCTAAAACCTCAACTATAAACCCTAAATCCTCAACTCTAAATCCTAAACTATATATCCTAAATCCTAAAACATCTAAACCCTAAATCATAAACCCTAAATCATAAACCTTCAAATCTAAACTCTTCATTAAAAGTGGTGGTAAAAGTGGTTAGTGTAAACATGAAAAGTGGTACTATGAAAATGGTATTTTTAGGAATTTCTCTTCAAAGATCGGGAGACGTGTCAGATGCAGGATACACTAATTTGTGACATGGCATCCCATGTGTACACCTTAGGAGAGAAAAAAACTCTATTTTATATAAATAGATAACAAATGTATATATCTATAAGATTAAAAATATATATGTCTCATTTAAAGAAAATGATATCCGCACGGAAGCGTGGGTCAAAACTAGTACTAATTTAAAGATGATATTATGATGATTTGGTTTTGATTAAAGCCATTAGAATTCTGGTGTGTTGATAACCCCTTTCCTTACTTTATTATTTCTCTAATATTTATTTATATGTGTATAGTATTATAGTTAATTAATAATAACCATATAAAGATGCTACTAAATACATATAAATGGTGGTTACATAAAAGGGTGTTACATAGAAAGGTGTAGACATGGGTATTCGGGGTTCCAATCGGGTTTCGGTTTTGTCTAATTGGATTTTGGTTTTTGGGTTTGTCAAAATCATCTTCACTCGTATTATATGAAATTTCGGTTCGGACCTGTTCGGGTTCTATCAGGTTCGGGTCGGGTTAATAAATCTTCAAATAACCAGTACAACCCGATGTACTTTCGGATTTGGGTCCTAATCGGTTCTACAATTGGTTTTTCGGTTTTAAAGTATCTGCTTTGTACCTATTTTATAAAAAAATAAGTAAAATCGATTCAAAAATAAGAAAAGAACATCAAATGTGACCATTCAAAACAAAACAAAACAAAAAGTAAACATAACTATTGATAAGAAGAAAACCCAGTAATTAAAAGTATAAAATGAAAACAAAATTATCAAAAAATGAGAAACATTATTCAGTTGAAGCAAAACCAAAATCTAAAAACTTCAAGTTTCAATGGTCACCTTCAACCATCAACCTTTATGTAATATAACCACTAGCTTTAATGAGCTCATGTTTGGTATAAGTTATTTTTTGGATTTTGAATATTTCAGGTTCTATCAGATATCTATTTATGTTCGGGTTCGATTTGGATAATATCCATAACCCGAAATACCATAAAAGACGTGTCTGGGTTTTCGGGTTTGGTTTATCTGCCAAGCCCTAGAAAGGTGATTAATCTATACTATCATTTATGAAGTGATTTATCTTATGTGCCAACTTCTCCATGATTTTAGGAAATATTTTTTTTTAAATAATTTTTATATCTTATATTTATTTATTTATCTATACTATTATTTATGAAGTGATTTGGCTGATGTGTCAACTTTCCATGATTTTAGGAAATATACTTTTTAAAAAATAATTTTTATATCTTACATATATATTGTTATCTGGAAAATAATATTTTCTATAACAAAAAATATATAATTTTTATATATATATATATATATATATATATACTGTTGTTATCTGAAAAAAAAGTATTTTCTATTATAAAATATTAAGACTTAGAACAATTTATAATTAGATATTAATCAATCTAAAAATGATTTTGTTTATATATCATGTTTTCCATGATTTTAGATATTTTTTTATTATATATTAAAAATAATTTGAGAAGTGAATTTGTTTTATGTGCCACGTTCTCTATGATTTTAGATATTTAACATATTATATAATTAAAAGAAATTCTATTAATAATATTAGGTTATATTTTATATTAATTAATTGATTATAAATTAATATGATAAGTCATCAAAACTATATTTAAAAAATCTAATATATATATATATATATATATATATATATATCTGGTTATCTGAAAAATAATTCTCTCTATTATAAAAGATTAACACATAGAAAAAATTATAGTTAAATATTAATCAATAAAAAGTGATTTTGATTATATATCATGGAAAATTTTAGATATTTTGCATATTATATAATTAAAAATAATTGTATATTCAATAATATTAGATTATAAGGTATATTAGCTAATTGATTATAAACTAATATAATAAAATCATCAAAATAAAAAAATAAAGATAATTCTTATATATATATATACTATTATTTATGAAGTGATTTGGCTGATGTGTCAACTTTCCATGATTTTAGGAAATATACTTTTTAAAAAATAATTTTTATATCTTACATATATATTGTTATCTGGAAAATAATATTTTCTATAACAAAAATATATAATTTTTTATTATATATATATACTGTTGTTATCTGAAAAAAAAAGTATTTTCTATTATAAAATATTAAGACTTAGAACAATTTATAATTAGATATTAATCAATCTAAAAATGATTTTGTTTATATATCATGTTTTCCATGATTTTAGATATTTTTTATTATATATTAAAAATAATTTGAGAAGTGAATTTGTTTTATGTGCCACGTTCTCTATGATTTTAGATATTTAACATATTATATAATTAAAAGAAATTCTATTAATAATATTAGGTTATATTTTATATTAATTAATTGATTATAAATTAATATGATAAGTCATCAAAACTATATTTTAAAAAATCTAATTTATATATATATATATATATATATATATATATATATATATATATATATATATATATATATATCTGGTTATCTGAAAAATAATTCTTTCTATTATAAAAGATTAACACATAGAAAAAATTATAGTTAAATATTAATCAATAAAAAGTGATTTTGATTATATATCATGGAAAATTTTAGATATTTTGCATATTATATAATTAAAAATAATTGTATATTGAATAATATTAGATTATAAGGTATATTAGCTAATTGATTATAAACTAATATAATAAAATCATCAAAATAAAAAAAATAAAGATAATTCTTATATATATATATATATATATATAAGAATTATCTTTATTTTTTTATTTTGATGATTTTATTAATATATATATATATATATATATATATATATATATTATATACTTTGTTGTTATCTTGAAATAATATTTTTTATTATAAAACATTAAGATTTAGAAAAATTATAATTAAATATTAATCAATAAAACATATTTGTATAAAATATTTTCTAAAATATTTCTAATATATAAGTACTTTAGTGTTCTATTTAAAATTTATGCTAAAACATAAATAATTATTTTTTATATAGATTTTTGAATTAGTAAAACATGAACTAATAATTGTTTGTAACTATATTATACCCGCATGTGCGAACAAAACACCTAGTTACATGGTAATTGTCGTGAACCATCACAACCATTCACATAAATATATAAACCACATGTTTCCTTTGGTAATTAATTCACGTGACAATATCAAATAGAGAAAGGCAGGTTTGATTCCTCTCCATCAAAGGAATCTTAAAAAGTGAAAGATTATGGATAGAGAAGACCAACTGGTGGAGTTTTATCCATACTAAGCCTAACTAAGCATGGATCAAGGTTAGTATTTCTTTCTTCTACTCTTAGTACACTATTAGCGTTGAATTAAGATAAATCTAGTTTTGGTCTTGGTTATATTTCATTATAGAAATCATTAAAATTAGTCTTACACAAGATTTCCATACGGTGGTTCCTTCTATGCCGTGTGCAGAGCCAAAATGATGTAAGACAAATCTTCTAAATAATGTAATCTGTTTCAATCTTTTACATTCATCCTAAAAAGAAAATCTCTAGTCAAAATTTAATAGTGAGATTTGTGAAATCATATTAAGTTAACAATAAACAAAGTATAATTTGGTTTTGTCTTCCCACCTCGAAATTACATAACAGAATACAGATAATTTTGAGAAATACATACACAACTCTTCAAAAGTGGGACTTAAATGCAAAACCAAAATGAATACACATTTGATTAATCATTGTGAAGCAGCAGCTGAGATGTGGTTTGGAGACCTGATGATCAATAAGGGTTCCTATGTGGAGTAGAACGAGGATGGTTTAGAAGAGGTTGAAGTGCCTTCACCACAATGCTCATGTTTGGTCTAAAATTTGCCTCATACTGCACGCACAGGGCAGCCACCGCAGCTAGCTGATCATCCATCATATGGAAAAAATATAAGACCACAGACTCAATTGTCATAGAGATGAATGTGGACCACAACAACTATTGCTTTTTTATATTTGGCATTTACAAGTACAAGGTAAGGAAAAAAAGAATGTGGTTTTCTCCCTATTTCCTTAAGTTTTAATCTCAACAGAGAAAACTAGGCTTCTAAGTTATAACCGAAGTATTTTATATGCTGCAATGAAACAATGAGATGAGAAAGCAATGTTATGATTATTAATACCTTGGCAACAGCTTTGGAGGGGTACTCTCCAAGTAGTCTTGCATCAACACATAGCTTCACCTTGTCTTCGCTCAGTTTAGGGGTTGCCTGAGACAAACATACAAAATCGATGCTATTTAGGTAACAATAACTAGACTTTTATTCTTTAAAACCTTCAACAATTTTTCTGATATTTTCGAGTCAAATTGGGCTTCTAAAAACCTTCGTTTATCAATAAAAGCAAACCAGCACTAAACATTACCCATGTCACTAGACTTTGTTGTCCACGAGGTAAGGTATGGTCGACTGGTTTACGACCAGTAAGGAGCTCCAACAGAACAACGCCAAAACTGTACACGTCGCTCTTTGTGCTCAATGTTCCAGTCATTGCGTACCTGAAAACACATAACCCAACAATGTTTAAGCTCTAGAATTCAACTGTGAGAAAAGAGGCAAGTAGAATTAGGGACAATTTGCTCAGTAACCAAAATAGAGATGGAAATTAAGTCTATGTCACTGATTTTGACATATTTAAGAAACTAACATTTATACCACTTGTGAACCGGTTATGCCCCTCTTATCTACAAGTTTCCAGTTAATAAATGAAAGAGGGGATGACGTTTACAAAGAGAGATATGGACAAAAATTAATGAGCACTATTCACCATATAAAAACAGTAAAACCACCACGTAACATTCTTAATTACCGTATACGTATTACATGTGAAGGAGCTGATGGTGGCAACTTAGATGATGAATGGTACGAGTTTGGGATGTCTGAGACTCCACTAACTTTGTCTGAAATGAACCGAAAACCACACAGAACCTAAAGGTACAAACACATGATTTGGAAGTTTATGAATGTGCTATTCCATATAGCTGGCGTAGTATAGAACTACTTGGTCCCAAAACTATTCTATTTAAAACAGATGGAATAGAAATTAACGATCATGAATATGTTATTAACTGTTAAGTATTTTTAGTGGAGCGCATGATAAGGAGAAAAACAACATTTATCACATAAATAGTATAGGTGATAAAGCTGATAATATCATATCACCGAAATAGTATAAAATTCTAACCCTACCCACAATCTCTAAATATTAAACCCAATTTTAATATGTAAATACTAAACCCTAAACTGTAATCAGTAAACCCAAATCCAAATATAAACTATAGTATGTATTTATATGTTTTAGATAAAATTAAAACCCAAAAATAAAATATACTTGTGTATTAAAATGTTTTAAAAATGAATTTATCAAATAATTACATAAACAAGATTCATATACAACAACAAATTTTCGCGGTAAAATCACATTTCTCGTCTAAGTTTGGTACATATAACAAAACAAAACAATAAATTAAAACAGTAAGAAGAAGTGGAAGGACTATGGGTGGCGAGGTGGAGGAGGAGAGGACGGTGGCAGCAACGAAACAATCGATGGCATCCCTAAGTCATCCAATGGTTAGCTGAGAGACACATTTGAATGGGAAAGCTGTTAGGATAATTCATATGTGAACAAATACTATTCTATTCATAAGCAAACAAGTGAAAGCATTCAAGATCACATTGAGACTATTCTATATGTGAGCAAATACTACTATTCTATTTACGATAATTCTTATGTCTATTTTGTTTTCAAGGACCAACAAGTCTATTGTTTTTTATATATAAGTTGAAGTATTGTGTCAAGGTACCATACATGAAAGGATATTATATAACAAAAACCAAGTAACCCATAATTAAATGCATAGAAAAATATGGATGCATTATATTTACAAAATACATTTTCTATTCTATTTAACCTTTTAAAGTAGTATACTATATATCGCATGGTATACAATGTGCATATTTCGTTAATCTATACTATTTTATTCAAGTAACAGAGACGATTTGAAAGTAAACTAAGAATAAGAACTTCTAAGATTTCTCAGATTTCTAAATTGTTAATCCCACGTGCAACGAAAAATGAATTTTCATATTTCTCAACTCTATTCAAAACATTTCAACGGTGACAAAAATGGAAAAAAAAATTCCAGATTCAGAGATAAGAAGATGACAACTGTGACTTACAGTAGTTGACGGTATCTTCCACAAAACGCTGCTGTGAAGTTAAATCAACAAGAGTTCAGTCACATTGCCGCCGACAGTGTCATCCCCACCAACTGTTACGGTGTCGCCGCCATCTGTTACAGTGTTGTCACCTCTGTACTTCCCATCCATCACCATCATGGCCTTGCAAACGGTTTTCTCCTCCATTAAAACTGCTATGGGAGTGATGACGGGGTCACGCGGTCGCTCAAATCTGAGAATGAAACTACAAATTACCAAATAAAAAGTAGCTTGCAAGATGGGTGTGAATGTTGAAGGGCCACGAGCTACTTTTATTTTTAATAATTATTAATTGAAATTGTTTTTCTTTACAGGTTTAGCCGGTTGGAGACAAGGACAAAATGGCAATATTATATAAAAGTCACTTGGTATATTGGTAAGTTAGGGTAATTGGTTACATAATGAATTATAATTTTTTTGTTGTATATACAATGCAATTTCCCAAAAAATTATTCCCCAAAATTATTTCCGTAGGCTCAAGTCAATGTGTTTATATAGGAAAGCTGATGTTGTTAAAGTGGGACCTCTCTTTTTTTTGTTTTTGATCTACAAATGGGACCCGCTCTATAGCCTTTTTCGTTCTTTTTCAAAATTCGATTATTTGTTTTGCAACGGGTATACATTTCACAAACACCATTAACCGTGAAAAATGGTGAAGAGTCCTAAAAGAAAATTAATATTCTAATCATATAATTTATATACTAGGTGTTTTCCTACACCATGTGCAGTACGGAATTTTTTAAATCTAACTTATATTTAAAATATATTTTATTAAATATTATAAATTTTACAATTTTCTTACTAATATTTAATATATATTTGATATATATTAAATAAATTTGTATAAAACTAATAAAAATGATATAAAATTGTATAATTATAAAAAATAGCCTAAAAATATTTATAAATTTTTTTGATATATAAGAAACTAATAATCTATTAGATATTTAATTTTTTAAAAAAATTGTAGAAATTTTTGAAAGTTTTAGTAATACGTGTATAATTATACAAAATAAAAATATTTCAAAATTTGAAATGTTATATATGAATATATTTATTTTATAGATGATGTATAAGCTATTACCATAGTTAAAAAAATTTTACCAAAAAGAAATATTAATATTAAATGTAATATATGAGTTACTACCATATTCTAATAAGTTTGCCAAAAATATAAATCAACATTAAATGAAATTATCCATGTCATATTTTTCCGGAAGCCATGTCGTCAATTTTAGTAGCCATGTCATATTTGTTTTGTGAAATTGATTGTAGAAAAGACATGTAGCAAAATCACTTCGCAAATATAGTCTAGAGGATTTATTTGTTAGTTTTTTTTTAAATTAACAAAGTGACATCTGTTACTTTAATTTCTTAAGAGGTCCTAAAAACTTATATTGTAGAACTTTTACCAATTGTCTCTCTTATTCTTCTGATTTTATATTTTTTTAGTATTATAACTCCTTCCTTTTTTTGGGTCAACAATAACTCCTTCCTAATACTATAGTTGGAGCTGAGTTTACCATGGCCCTAGCTAGGGTGAGTTGCCTAGATCAAATATTTATATTTTTAATATTTGTGATTTTTTTATTATTTCATGGATATTATTTAGCTTTAGGGAAAATGATGAATAGATTTCCCTCAAATTACTGTAAATTAGACCTGAATATGAAAATGATCATCCTCTTTGTTGTTATTTATATTTACTTTTTAGATGCAACCCATGTACTTTCCCATATATTATATAGTATTGTTTTAATTTGTAGTAGTTTAATTTAACTATGTTTTGTAATTAAGATTAGTTTTGAATTTTCAGAGGCATGAACCACATGGTTAATTTAAAAGGAAATTCGGGAAATTTATTACTTCTAAAATGCTTTTTCTAGAATCATATATTTAGAGTGTTACACCATAGAATTTAGCTAAAATATGAAAATAAGTTGTGAAATAAAAACGACATAGCTATTAATTTTATTAATGTAAAATCTATTTTGTGGTAGGAGGAGCTGCGCTACCAACTCTTGAACATTGTTCTTTGAGAGGAAAAAGTGGATAGATTGGAAATTTTGGCAAGCAATTAGCTTCGGCTTCCAAGAATGCTTTGCAACAAGCATGGCCTATATGTCCGAATTTTCCTGTGAGTATGGATGTATAAATCTCTATAATGCATCCTGGAACAGTCATCACTGAAGACCAACATTTTGCTACATCAGGTAATCCTGGAATACCAAGACTTGGTTGGAATGGGAGTGGAAAAGGAAATGGGATGGGAACTGGGGCAGTTGAACATTGGCAGAGACTACAAAACCCACAACCACCATTAGAAACCAGACATGTTTAATAGACATTATGAGAAAAGGGAAAAAGAAGATATAATTCTTCAAATATATGAGTCTTTATCGAGTTTGTATTTTAATTGATGAACATATTGTACAATCCTTTGTCTATTTATATTGAAAGGAAAGAATCTAAAGAAATGTCTTTGTACTTTTATGTGAAATTTAATTACATGTTTTCAAATAATACAAAGCAGAAACCGATGAGACTAACATTATTAATAACATATAACTGGTGGACTCTTAAGTCATGAAAAAAACTGATCAGATTAGTCTGAAGTATACAGTTTTGTTTTCCTCAATACTATTCTTTCAAATCATCTCCCGTCTAAGCCAAATAGCTACCTTTCTCGCTCTCTCTTGAAGTCAGGGGTAATCTACCAATTTCTAGAGTCTTATTTTGGCTTTCTATATGCTTAAACTCTAAACTATTTTTCAACTGTCAAAATAAATTAATTTTTGAGGAGAGAGAACATGATAATACAATATTTAATAATATGGTTTTGAGTATAATTTTGTAGAAAATAACCATTTAAACAGGCTAACTATATTGGCTTCTTTAGGTGGCAAATTCTTTAAAAGGAAAAAACATTATTTAGAAACAATTTAGTTATTAAAATAGATATAGTGATATGAAAATATTCTTCAATATAACTATATGCTTCCTCTAATTTAGATAGTAAATGCATAAGTCAACATAGAGATACTCATGTTCCAAGACAAGTCTTTAGTGTTCACAAGTGAAACCTTATAGTGGATATGTTTCACTATGTTTCACAAAGATTGTGGTTTTGAAATTCTCACCTAATTTTTACTCAATTACAACACCAAAAAATAATCATGTTTAGATATATAGTATACAAAAGGAAACTAATATATATAGTAGTTATCTTAATTAATATGAGTTAAATGGGCACATAAGTAATAAGGTTACCTTCAAAACCAAAAAAAAAAAAATTTATGAAACAAAAAAGACAAAATAAAGCAATATTATTTAGCTTTAGGGAATATGATGAATTGATTTCCCTCAAATTTTTGTAAAATTAGACATCAATATGTAATGATCCTCCCCTTTGTTGTTATTTATAATTACTTTTTAGATGCAACCCATGTACTTTCCAATATATTAAATAGTATTGTTTTATTTTGTAGTTTAATTCAAGTATTTTTGTAGTTAAGATTTGTTTTGAAATTTCAGAGGCATGAACCACATGGTTAATTTAAAAGGAAATTCCGGAAATTTATTACTTCTAAAATGCTTTTTATAGAATCATATGTTTGGAGTGTAACAACATATCTATTACTTCTATTAATGTAAAATCTATTTTGTGGTAGGAGGAGCTGCGCTACCAACTCTTGAACATTGTTCTTTGAGAGGAAAAAGTGGATAGATTGGAACTTTCGGCAAGCAATTGGTTTCGGCTTCCAAGAATGCTTTGCAACAAGCGGGGCCTATATGTCCGAATTTTCCGCTGAGTATGGATGTATAAATCTCTATAATGCATCCTGGAACATTCATCACTGAAGACCAACATTTTGCTACATCAGGTAATCCTGGAATACCGGGACTTGGTTGGAATGGGAGTGGAAAAGGAAATGGGATGGGAAACTGCGGCAGTTGAGCATTGGCAGAGACTACAAAACCCACAACCACCATTAGGAACCAGACATGTTTAATAGACATTATGAGAAAAGGGAAAAAGAAGATATATTTCTTCAAAAATATGAGTCTTTATCGAGTTTGAATTTTGATTGATGAACATATTGTACAATCCTTTGTCTATTTATATTGAAAGGAAATAAGCCATAGAAACCTCTTTGTACTTTTATGTGAAATTAATTACCTGTTTTCAAATAATACAAAGCAGAAACCGATGAGACTAACATTATTAATAACATATAACTGGTGGACGCTTAAGTCATGAAAAAAACTGATCAGATTAGTCTAAAGTATACAGTTTTATTTTTCCTTAATACTATTCTTTCAAATCATCTCCCGTCTAAGCCAAATAGCTACCTTTCTCGTTCTCTCTTGAAGTCAGGGGTAATCTACCAATTTCTAGAGTTTTGATGGTATTTTGGCTCTCTATATGCTTAAACTTTAAACTATTTTTCAACTATCAAAATAAATTAATTTTTTAGGAGAGAGAACATGATAATACAAGATTTAATAATATGGTTTTGTATAATTTTGTAGAAAATAACCATTTAAACAGGCTAACTACATTGGCTTCTTTAGGTGGCGAATTCTTTAAAAGGAAAAAAAACATTATTTAGAAACAATTTAGTTATTAAAATAGATATAGTGAAATGAAAATATTCTTAATTATAACTATATGCTTCCTCTAATTTAGATAGTAAATGCATAAGTCAACATAGAGATACACATGTTCGAAGACAAGTCTTTAGTGTTCACAAGTGAAACCTTATAGTGGATATGTTTCACTATGTTTCACACAGATTGTGGTTTTGAAATTCTCACCTAATTTTTACTCAATTACAACACCAAAAAATAATCATGTTTAGATATATAGTATACAAAAGGAAACTAATATATAGTAGTTATCTTAATTAATATGAGTTAAATGGGCACATAAGTAATAAGGTTACCTTGAAAACAAAAAAAAAATAATTTATGAAACAAAAAAGACAAAATAAAGCAATATTATTTAGCTTTAGGGAATATGATGAATTTATTTCCCTCAAATTATTGTAAAATTAGACCTCAATATGTAATGATCCTCCCCTTTGTTGTTATTTATAATTACTTTTTAGATGCAACCCATGTACTTTCCAGTATATTAAATAGTATTGTTTTATTTTGTAGTTTAATTCAAGTATGTTTTGTAGTTAAGATTTGTTTTGAAATTTCAGAGGCATGAACCACATGGTTAATTTAAAAGGAAATTCCGGAAATTTATTACTTCTAAAATGCTTTTATAGAATCATATGTCTGGAGTGTAACATCGTAGAATTTAGTCAAAATATGAAAATCAGTTGTGAAATAAAAACGACATATCCATTACTTCTATTAATGTAAAATCTATTTTGTGGTAGGAGGGGCTGCGCTACCAACTCTTGAACATTGTTCTTTGAGAGGAAAAAGTGGATAGATTGGAACTTTCGGCAAGCAATTGGCTTCGGCTTCCAAGAATGCTTTGCAACAAGCAGGGCCTATATGTCCGATTTTTCCTGTGAGTATGGATGTATAAATCTCTATAATGCATCCTGGAACATTCATCACTGACGACCAACATTTTGCTACATCAGGTAATCCTGGAATACCGAGACTTGGTTGGAATGGGAGTGGAAAAGGAAATGGGATGGGAAACTGCGGCAGTTGAGCATTGGCAGAGACTACAAAACCCACAACCACCATTAGAAACCAGACATGTTTAATAGACATTATGAGAAAAGGGAAAAAGAAGATATATTTCTTCAAATATATGAGTCTTTATCGAGTTTGTATTTTGATTGATGAACATATTGTACAATCCTTTGTCTATTTATATTGAAAGGAAATAAGCCATAGAAACGTCTTTGTACTTTTATGTGAAACTTAATTACCTGTTTTCAAATAATACAAAGCAGAAACCGATGAGACTAACATTATTAAATATAACTGGTGGACTTTTAAGTCATGAAAAAAACTGATCAGATTAGTCTAAAGTATACAGTTTTGTTTTGCGTCAATACTATTGTTTCAAATCATCTCCCGTCTAAGCTAAATAGCTAACTTTCTCGCTCTCTTTTGAAGCGAGGGGTAATCTACCAATTTCTAGAGTCTTGTTGCTATTTTGGCTCTCTATATGCTTAAACTCTAAACTATTTTTTAATTATCAAAATAAATTATTTTTTGAGGAGAGAGAACATGATAATACAACATTTAATAATATGATTTTGAGTATAATTATGTAGAAAATAACTATTTAAACAGGCTAACTACATTGGCTCCTTTAGAGGGCGAATTCTTTAAAAAGAAAAAAAACATTTATAAAAAATTTAGTTATTATAACACATATTGCGAAATAAAAAAATTCTTCTATATAACTATATGCTTCCTCTGATTTAGATAGTAAATGCACAAGTCAACATAGAGATAAACATGTACCAAGACAAGTCTTGAGTGTTCACAAGTGAAACTTTATAGTGGATATGTTTTACTATGTTTCACAAAGAATGTGGTTTTGGAATTCTCTCCTATTTTATACTCAAATTACAACACAAAAAAAAATCATGTTTTGATATATAGTATACAAAAGGAAACTAATATATATAGTAGTTATCTTAATTAATACTAGATTTTGACCCGGACGCCTGTGCGGGTTTATATTTTAAAAATATATTTCTATTTATTTTTCATGTCAATGTCAAAGCTGGATAAAAAATTCAAATCTGAAGGACCGAACCGATCACGATCCGAAAAAGTAATACCAAACCCGAACCAAAATTGATTAAATATCTAAATTATTCAAAATTTTGATATTTAGACAACCGAAACCATAACCAATACGAACCGAAGTATTTTGGATATCAAAATGTATCCGAAAAATATTTATATATTAATTATTTCTAGTTTTAATGTATATAAAAACATCCAGAATATATATTATACTTTTAGGTTGGTTTAAATACTTGAAAATATATAAAAATAGTTAAATATAAATATCTAACATAGTGGAAGTACACTCAAAACACCAAAAATATTTAAAATAATAATTGATTTTTGATCCAAAATTTAAACCAAACCAATTTATATGTTAAGTTTAGGTATTCTGACATATTTTATTCAGATTTATATACAATATATTATTTTATTTATAGACTTGAAGAAGTTCAAAATATATAATGAATTTAAAAAAAAAATTAAATGGGTTATCTGAACCCGAATTAAACCCACAAAGATCCGAATATAATTCGAACTGAAATTTAGAAATATATGAATGGGGCTGAAATCTTTGACCCCCAGAAACCCAAAACCCAAACAGATCCGAAACGGACCCGAATGGATACCTGAACATCTAACCCTAGTCATAATCGAACCGAAATTTAGAAATATATGAATGGAGCTGAAATCTTTGACCCCGGAAACCCAAAACCCAAACAGATCCGAAACGAACCGGAATTGATACCTCAACGGCCAGCCCTAGTCACTATTATGTATCATATATATGTCATCATATAATTAATTGTATTTGTCTATCATATAAATAATCATATAATTAATAGTATTTTATATGTACCATCTTATAAATAATCACATATAATATATTCTTAAAATTTAATGTGAAATATAAAAGCCATAATTTAAGTTGGTATATGAAATTAATCTTTTTGTTGTATTTTTCTTATATATATTGAAAACATTTTTTAATAATGGTTATTGAAAAATATTTTAGTAAAAATAAAATTTTGTATATATGCATATTTTAAATCTGTTTTTGATATAAATCAACTTTAAATTATTATTTTGATTTGAAATATGTATATAAAATTAAATTTTATTTTATGATTATTTTAGACAAAACAATGTTTTTAGGTAATTAGATTAGTCCATTTTATATATTTTAAAACTGATATACTTTTATCCATGTTTCAAAATTTTATTTTTTTTTGCATTATTTTTCTATGAATTATTATTAATTTTATGATTTTTTTTAAATTAAACTCTTGAAATTTTTATATTTGACTAAACTAAATAAGGTAATAATACTGTTTTTAAAATTGTTTTTATATATTTATATTTCAGTTTGTATTTTTATTTTCACCATAAAGAATTATAAATAAAAAGAATTGTAAATAAAAAGAAATACAGAAAGAATGTTGTTTAATTTATTGTAAAAAAATGGCTAAATGTTTAAATAAAAAGAAGTATTAAATATGTTATTCATGTTTTTAAACAATTCTCATTTGTTATTAATTTATTGAAAATACAATGGCTAAATGTGTAAATAAAAGAAAGTACACATCTCTATTATCCATGTTTCCAACCATATCTCATTTATTCTACTATTCATGTTTCCAAATATATCTCATTTATTCTACTATTTTTGTTTGCAAACAAAAGCTTAAAGTACTTCTACTTTAACTAGAGTCTTTATCCGCGCTACGCGCGGAAAAATGTGTTGATAGTTTATTTATAGATCGTATGTTTTAATGTTTTTTTTTGTAATTGGAGCTTTGTATTTTTAAAACAATGGAAAAGTTGGTGAACATCAATTGGTTAAAAATAAAAAGAGTAGATTATGTAATAAACTTGATTTTCTAATTGTACGTGCTATTGGAATTATTAAGCGGTGTTTTAATCCGGTAAAACCAACCCACTAAAATTGAACCAAACCGAGTTAGAGAAAGTGGATTTAATTTGGTGATACCGAATATACCGTTCTTTTGTAGAATTTGAGACATATGGATATGCTTTGATATTTAAACCGTTCAAACTGAGTAAACCGAATAAACCAATCAATTAAAATTTAATAGCATAAATACATGTAAATTATATAATATAATTAATATTATATACTTGATTTATTTTGTTGATATGAACCTCATATTGAAATGTTTATTTCATTAATTTTATATTTTATTTTAAATAGTTTAATAGTTTATCTAAACCAAATTAAATTATTGTATAATAAAAGTGTCCAGGGATAGGCATAAACCGAATCACTAAAAAAATATATTATGGTCTATTTTTGATTGTATATTTCAATACCTTAGCTAAAAAGAATTGGAAACACATTCATCTAATAGAAATAAATTTGGACGCATCAAATACATTTTTCTTTTTGTATGGAATGGTGCAGGAGATTACATATTTACATGTGCGTTCTATGGTAAATATATTAGCTTTTAAAAATGTTAAGTTATAAATGTATTTAGCCTACACAGTTTGTGGAGGATAGCTTTGCAAAAATGGCAGATAATGTTCGTCAACTACCCACGGATTTATGTTAACTACATAGTTATATTTTATAATCATAGTAAATTATCTAAGAATATTTTTATAAAATATTTAGGGAATTCTAATTTTGCTTAATTTTTAATTTTTAGTATGATCATTCATGTTTACCTGATTTTAATAGACATTTTCATAAATACCTGATATATGAAGTTTCATCAAAGAAATTTTTTTAATTCATTTTAAAATATTATGTTATTATATTTGAATATGTAGTATATATTTAAATTTTTGAAAAGTGTAATTTATTAAAATGAAGTCTAACTTATTAGAATCCAATATATATATAATGATACAAAATACATAATATATTATTTAAAATATTATTACAGTAAAAACATAGGTTACATTTTTTAATTGTTTAAGATTTTGATTACCTAACTCTTTTGTTCATTATATTTTGTCATTTATATTTTTATTATATAATTAGTGGCTAGAATTTTAAGTTATTGCAAAGAAAACTAATCTTTCTATAAATCTACATGAAAAATAAAAAAAAAATTGAAATTTACTAATAAATAGTTTTTGTAAGTACCTTGATAAAAGGAAACATTTAATTGTTTATTGAATATTTTTCTGGAATTTCATTAATGTTGAGAAAAATACAATTATTTTCAAAGGTGATTGCTAAGTGCTCTGAATGATTTTCACAGTGCATTTCTTTTCACGATCATTTTCATTTACCATTCATGCTCTAAGAAAATAATTTAAACCTACAGCACAAAATTTAAATTAGAAAATATATGGAAACTAACTTTCCTATAGTTTCATATTTAGTGTTTTCAAAGTTGTTGGTATAAATCTATATACTGTATCAATAGAATCTATAGTTGGAACATAAAAACTTACCGTTATACTCTAAGTAAAATAATTAACTTTGTGATTTAAAACTTGGTGTCACATTCATGAAACTGTATGATTTTAGGACTGCAAATCAAATTCTGTGAATTTAAAATTATTAAAAATCATAGCCTAGACCAACGTCATCTAGTATTTTATTTCCAACCCATACTGTCCACATTCTCTGAGAATTAATCCATCTGCATACCTAATTTTTTTTTTTGAAAAATCATTTTATAATGTCACTGATATAAACATATTTGGAACACAAATCGAAACTAACATTCTTTAATAAAAATAGTATCATGAAAAATACAAATGAACAAATCTAACATAACAATGTATTATTAAAGGATGGAAGAAAGCTTGCTGAGAGTGTTCATGTACTTGTTGATGGCGACCGTACTTAACGTGGTGATGATCTTCTGGGTTCGGGTTAAGTTGGAGAGGCATCTGATATCCATCAGCTAACTGTACACACTTGTTAGTAGACCAAAGCAATACGCATTATATTGACTTATTATGAATGAGGAAGTATATAACATCCAATGTGAAGCAACCCTTTTAGCTTCGGCCAATGTAAAATCCATGTGATGAGTGACTATGCTCTCCTGAAACTTCCCAGAAACTGCTTCTCAATCTCCTGTTTGAACTCAGGATCATCACTTCCTTAATCTGTCACACAACATATGTAAAACAGAGTAAAGATCTTTTAAAAAGAGATAAACTATAAAAACTATGTTTACTAAGCTCAGACGATCAGGGCACACTGAGAAGAAGTCACAAAACAGCGAAATGCTTACTCACCTTTCCAACCTAATTGCCGAGCCCTCCGCTCCCACAAAGAAGTGACCTTCCCCTCTTTGAGCAACAATGCTTGAGCTCTCTACACTTCTCAGCCTCCTTTTGGTACTGTAAAGCAACCCTTTTAGCTTCGGCCAATGTAAAATCCATATGATGAGTGACTATGTTCTTCTGAAACTTCCCAGAAACTGCTTCTCCATCTCCTGTTTGAACTCAGGATCATCACTTCCATAATCTGTCACACAACATAAGTAAAACGAAGTAAAGATCTTTTAAAAAGAGATAAACTATAAAAACTATGTTTTCAAAGTGTTGATAATGCAACATATAAGAATATCTCATGCTCGACTGATCAAGAAGCCCTATTAGAGTTCCTTAAGAAAATTAGTTACGCTAGAGAATTGGTTACTTCTCACATGTATTCAGATGATTCCATAAGGTTTCTTCATTAAAAACCATCTCATTCATTCACAGAAAATACAAATGAGAAAAGAGAATTATGATTCTAAGCTCAGTCGATCTGGCCAGAAAAATACCATATGCAACAAAAATAGGGCCTCAGAATATCCTTAAATCAAATCTAGCAAAGACTTGCATTACCTCAACAGGAGCCAAGAAGCTACGCTGGAAGAAAAGTATTCCCAAACTCAATCCCTTACACAAATCCTGGTGTGGAAAAAAACAGGAAACTAAATCAACATAGATGAACATATTTCAGTATAGACAGGATCACACAACCCTGTCGTTTAGTTTCAAACAGCGAAAAAGAGTTCATACATGTTCAACATAAAGAAGGAGCTCCAGGCCAATCAAAAAGGCATCTTTCACTGTGTTTCTCGCTTCTTAGAATGAATTAACCGAAACCATCTCAGACTGTCCTAATCCAGGAACGACGTCATTGAAGAAGAGAGCCGTGGGGCCTTTCCGGTTGATTTAGCCGTTTGGGTTGTTATTAATAGCTCTGAGAATTTATTTTCGGGACTGTGTTGAAGGGGAGAAGTAAAAATACAAAGCGAAGGGGGAATTGCCGGTTGAGTCAGGGGACTTGCCGTTGGGTTCATCACCATGGATTCAGCTTATTGAGAGGAGGAATTAGGGGTTCATTGGAAGCAAGTTAATACGAAGCAGTTTATATAGAAGGAGAAAGAGAAGAGTTGAAACGAATTCATTAATGAATGATTGAAGAACATGATTGTTTGATAGGAGAGGAGGTTTGGTAACAGAAATTAAGAGGAAAAGGAGACGACAACTTTAGAGAGATACAATAATGAATATTGGAATGTTAGATCTACGATTTTTAAAATGGGTTAATTAGATTTGACATGGCATGAAGTGATTCTCTGATTGGCTGAATTAATTAAATGACGTGAATGCTCTCATAGAACTTCATATCTTCCTTTTAGTAGTGTAATAGATAAGATAGATGAGTTAAATGAGCACATAAGTAATAAGTTTACCTTGAAAACAAAAAAATTATGAAACAAAAAAAGACAAAATAAAGGAATATTATTTAGCTTTAGGGAAAATGATGAATTGATTTCCCTCAAATTGTTGTAAAATTAGACCTGAATATGTAATGATTCTCCCCTTTGTTGTTATTTATAATTATTTTTAGATGCAACCCATGTACTTCCCAATATATTAAATAGTATTGTTTTATTTTGTAGTTTAATTCAAGTATGTTTTGTAGTAAGGATTAGTTTTGAAATTTCAGAGGCATGAACCACATGGTTAATTTAAAAGGAAATTTGGGAAATTTATTACTTCTAAAATGCTTTTTATAGAATCATATATTTGGAGTGTAACACCGTAGAATTTAGCTAAAATATGAAAATCAGCTGTAAAATAAAAATGACATAGCTATTACTTCTATTAATGTAAAATCTCTTTTGTCGTAGGAGGAGCTGCACTACCAACTCTTGAACATTGTTCTTTGAGAGGAAAAAGTGGATAGATTGGAAATTTTGGCAAGCAATTTGCTTCGGCTTCCAAGAATGCCTTGCAACAAGCGGGGCCTATATATCCGAATTTTCCTGTGAGTATGGATGTATAGATCTCTATAATGCATCCTGGAACATTCATCACTGAAAACCAACATTTTGCTACATCAGGTAATCCTGGAATACCGGGACTTGGTTGGAATGGGAGTGGAAAAGGAAATGGGATGGGAAACTGGGGCAGTTGAGCATTGGCAGAGATAACAAATCCCACAACCAACATTAGGAACCAGACATGTTTAATAGACATTATGAGAAAAGGGAAAAAGAATAAATATTTCTTCAAATATATGAAACTTTATCGTGTTTGTATTTTGACTAATGAACATATTGTATAATCCTTTGTCTATTTATATTGAAAGGAAAGAAGCTATAGACACGTCTTTGTACTTTTATGTGAAACTTAATTACCTTTTTTTCAAATAATACAAAGCAGAAACCGATGAGACTAACATTATTAAATATAACTGATGGACTCTTAAGTCATGAAAAAAACTGATCAGATTAGTCTAAAGTATACAGTTTTGTTTTGCCTCAATACTATTGTTTCAAATCATCTCCCGTCTAAGCTAAATAGCTAACTTTCTCGCTCTCTTTTGAAGCCAGGGGTAATCTACCAATTTCTAGAATCTTGATGGTATTTTGGCTCTCTATATGCTTAAACTCTAAACTATTTTTCAATTATCAAAATAAATTATTTTTTGAGGAGAGAGAACATGATAATACAACATTTAATAATATGGTTTTGAGTATAATTATGTAGAAATAACCATTTAAACAGGTTAACTACATTGGCTCCTTTAGGTGGCGAATTCTTTAAAAAAAAAAAACATTTAGAAACAATTTAGTTATTAAAACACATATTGCAAAATAAAATATTCTTCTATATAACTATATGCTTCCTCTGATTTAGATAGTAAATGTACAATTCAACATAGAGATAAACATGTACCAAGATAAGTCTTGAGTGTTCACAAGTGAAACCTTATAGTGCATATGTTTCACTATGTTTCACAAAGATTGTGGTTTTGGAATTCTCACCTATTTTATACTCAAATTACAACACCAAAAATATTAGTTAATTTTTTTGTTTTCAAGGTAAATAACTCAAGTATTAACCGATGATTTTGCCCTGGAAGTTTCAAACCTTTTAATGTTAATACTACAACGGTATTTAGGTTAAAAATTTTAAAAATCCCAAGCAGCTTAAACATGTACAGCTTCATTACAGGACTTAAAAATTATTTACCTTAAAATTAACTAATCAAATAAAATTTTTAAAACATATATTTTTGAATAGTGTCAACTTATATGTTTTCAAATTCAAACTTTTATAATAACTTTTCGAATTTTTATTCAACTATAAGAAAAAAAGTTCATATTTTCTTTTTAAATTTCGAATTTTTTTTTCTAATTTTTTGTAATTTTTATTTTTTATTTTAAAACACAATAAACAACAATTAATGTATTTAAACACAATTACTTAGAATTTATAAATTTTGTGGAACTAATTCTAGATAATTATAAATATATGAACAAAACATATTAGATATAAATAAGACATAATAGATTGTACAATCAATATTCTAGTTTGGCACAATGGTTGAGTGATTAAAAATTACTTATGGACCAATCAATATTCTAGATTGTACAATCAATATTCAAGTTTAGTACAAATGGACCAAACCCAGGTTCGACGGCCCCCAACCAGCGATTAAAAGTTATTTTGTATTATTTTTTATTATTTAATTAAAATTTAAAGTCATGTCAGCATCCGTTACCGTCATGTTAGTATCTGTTACCATTTGACTATCGGAGACACAATGTATGAATAAACCTAAATATCTTTATTCATGACATTTGAATATATATGTTGATGTATGTTTTAGTACATAGTTCGAGTTTATGTACTGATCGGGACTACGACTCTCTTTTGATGTATGAATTGGCATATTTCCCGTGAGATAAATGATAATTGAAGTCCTTACAAAGACGTATTCTCGAATTTGATGAGATCTCCAACATCGAATTGAAAGAAACCCTAAACAACTTGGGCTAGTTATAGAAAAAGTGTAAGCCCACTGAGTTTCACAATAACACGAGAACCCATTGCAACATAATTCTCAGTGAGAAATTTTTTTGACGATTAAATATAAGCTGAAACATAGCATAAGAATAAAATTGATTGCTTTATTCATAGAATGTGATTACATATTTATATTAGCAATTGTCAAAGAAAGACATAAATATTTTGTGGAAAAAAACATATCTAAAAAATATAAAGATTGACTGAAAATATTAAAGATAGTCAAAGACTCCATTTTCCATGCGATCTGGTCAAGGTGAACCTTCGCCTACTATCCAGGTTCATTTATGGAGTTGCATCCATGGGGTTTCATTCACTTATTTGCTTCCACAAAGTTTCATCCGCTAGGTTGAATGCATTCAGTCGCATCCACTGAATTGCATCCACTGAATTGCATCCATTCAGTTGCATCTCCAAAGTTGTTTCAATGACTTCCTGAGTTCTGGTACGAGCTGTTTCATCTCCTTAGACGCATCAGTCTTAGCTTGTCGAGTTGATCAAGGAATAAGTCTTGTGGGTCTGTCTATTCCATCGTCAGGTCGGAGTTCCGGCCTTAGCTCCATTCCAGACGTCTATGGGTCGATACGGTAGACAACCCGATCGGTACACTCCAATGGGATAACCTCGGTTGGTTTGAGTTGTGCACCATCCTGATATGGGTCTACGATCCGAGGCGCATCACCTACAGTATACATGTCATATGAAACAAATATGTAATACTAGGGTCGACCCGCCCTACGGGCGGGAAGTTAAAATATTTTTTTTTTAATATTAACTTATGAAGCATTTAAAATCATTATAAAAGACGATAATGTAGACAAACAAATAATAAAAATAATTCTGAGATCATATTTTTATTTTTAATAAATATTTTGATTTAAATTAAAATGACAGTAACCTTCGTTATTCTCTATTTTTAGAGAATGAAAAATTAGCAAAAAAATAATTCAGAAAATGTAATAATATATAAACTATTATTCTTTATATTTCAGTTTATATAATATAAAAATAAAATTTAAATAAATAATACTAAATTTATTTCAAGAAGATCTAAGTTTAAAAAAACTTTTACACGAATTATTTCCTTCATGATAACAAATTAGTTTACCTCCAAGTTAATCATTTAAAATATAATTGATAAAATAATTAAAACTCAATTTTAAAATGCTAGTTAATAATATCATAAATAAAAAAATAACAGGAAAAGATGTTTTTGAATATATTTGTGACAGTTCATAATTATATATGGAATGAAATATTAATGAAATTTTAGTGTTTTACTGTTAAATCTCAATTCTAAAACACTATATATAGTTTAATTATATCATAAATAAAAAATTAACAGGAAAAGATGTTTTTGAATATATTTTTGTCGGATCATAGTTATATCTGGAATGAAATATTAATGAAATTTTAGTGTTTTACTGGTTATGTTTTGTAACTTATTCCAGCTTTTGTTGAACTATGTTTAGTAACAAAATCATGTGTTTGGAATTTTTCTCATGCTATTTTAAAATATTGTTTTAAAATAGTATTTTATACATCAATGAAAGAGTATACTTCTCATTGGGTGTGTTTTACGTTGGATTTTTAAAAGAAATGTATAATAACGTTTGTGGTTGTTTAAGAATGATTGGGTTTTTTGAGATTATATGATAAGATTTAGTATTCATGATCTTGACGGTTGTGTTTTAGTAAGTGATTGCTACGTAGAACATATTAATTTAAGTTAAATAATTTAAGTTGTAACGTCAACCAATTAGATGCTATGTAATTTAACCAAGGTTTCACAGAATATGTCAATTTCCTTGTGTTATAAGGTAATGTTTATATGATGATGGTTACACGGTGTATAGTTTTTCTTTGTTGTTATTTTGTGTAGAGTACTTTTTCCCCATAAGATTTTTCATTATAATTATTATTGAAAAACTTCAATGGAGATTCAAATATATTGAAACTCATTTTCAAGACTAAAAGAAGAAAGACCAAAAGGAGCAGATAGAGGAGAAGATGAAGTAGTCTATTTCATAATGCATAATAAATAGTCATAATTGTAAGAGAAAAAGAAGAAACTGAAATTTTTTTCTTTCACCTAACTACTTACAATGGACATGTTGAATAAATCATTCAACAGTTTAAACCATTGTAATAGGGTGTTGAATTAAGAAAAAAGTATACGTGGGAGTAAACACTAGTTGAATAACTTCAACATGTTGAAGAAAAATAGATGGGACCCATGTTGCTGTATACTCACTTCTCATTGGTTGTTTACATTTTAGTGTTTTTTATTTTCACCAAATTCCTAGAACTTAATTATTTTATAAAACAAAACTTAAAAAAAAATTATAGCAAAATTCATCATTTCTTGTAACCTATCATTAGAGATTAGTTTCATTTAATTTGGATATGTATTAAAATTTTCACTTTTTCTTTATGATTTCTTTTTATTTTATTTTAATCAATTGTTTTGGTATTTTAAAACTTTTTTTGTTAAATATGTATTCATTATAATATTTTAATATCTTAAATAATTATCAATACGTAATTATCAAATTATAATTGATATAAGTATGAATAAAAATAATAAAGTAGGGTGTTGAATTTTATTAAACAAAACTGTTGTAGAGTATAAAAATGAAGTGGGTGTTGAATAATAGGTGGAAGAGAGAGAATATGATGTGAGGTGTGAAAAAAAGAAAAATAGGGTGTTGAATAAACCAAACTATTGTTGATAGTCTAATTCTAACAGTCACATGCATGTTACCTTTGGTTAGTTTTAAACTCGGAGCATAACTTGAGTTTCAAAGATGGAGAATTTTCAAAAATACCACTTTGAAGGTATCATTATTCATCTTGAGAAATTGCCAAAAATACCATTTTCATAGTACCACTTTTTATGTTTACACTAACCACTTTTACCACTACTTTTAATGAAGAGTTTAGATTTGAAGGTTTAGGATTTAGGGTTTAGATTTGATGTTTTACGGTTTAAGGTATATAATTTAGGGTTTAGGGTTTAGGATTTAGGGTTTAGAGTTGAGGATTTAGGGTTTATAGTTTAGACTTTAGGGTTTAGAGTTTAGGATATTGAATTTAGGGTATATAGTTTAGGGTTTAGGGTTTAGAGTTTAGAATTGGAGGTTTAGGATTTAGAATTTGAGATTAGAATTTTGAAAAGCATATAAAAACAAAGATATAAAAGTCTATACCATTTTAATAAATAAGGTATTTTTGAAAATATGTCTTTAGTGGTGGTAAAGATGAATAATGGTACCTTGAAAGTGGTATTTTTGAAAATTCCCCATTCATCTTTACCACTACTAAAGACACATTTTCAAAAATACCTTATTTATTAAAAGGTTAAAAACTCTTATATCTTTGTTTTTATATGATTTTCAAAATTCTAACTCTAAACTCTAATTCCTAAATCCCCAACTCTAAACCCTAAACCCCAAATCCTCAACTCTAAACCCTAAACCCTAAACTCTACACCCTAAATTCAATACTCAAAACCCTAAACCCTAAAACCTCAACTATATATCCTAAATCCTAAAACATCTAAACCCTAAATCATAAACCCTAAATCATAAACCTTCAAATCTAAACTCTTCATTAAAAGTGGTGGTAAAAGTGGTTAGTGTAAACATGAAAAGTGGTACTATGAAAATGGTATTTTTAGGAATTTCTCTTCAAAGATCGGGAGACGTGTCAGATGCAGGATACACTAATTTGTGACATGGCATCCCATGTGTACACCTTAGGAGAGAAAAAACTCTATTTTATATAAATAGATAACAAATGTATATATCTATAAGATTAAAAATATATATATGTCTTATTTAAAGAAAATGATATCCGCACGGAAGCGTGGGTCAAAACTAGTACTAATTTAAAGATGATATTATGATGATTTGGTTTTGATTAAAGCCATTAGAATTCTCGTGTGTTGATAACCCCTTTCCTTACTTTATTATTTCTCTAATATTTATTTATATGTGTATAGTATTATAGTTAATTAATAATAACTATATAAAGATGCTACTAAATAGTGCGTTTTGGTAAGATGCTACTAAATGAGGTGTTTTTACGGGAAAAGAAAAATAGTGCGTTTTGGTAAGAGAAAAAGGGCGATTCTGAGTGCGACTGAGACGTAGAGATTTTGATCCGATGACGATGGTTGATCCGCCGGATCGGCCAGATTCTCCGGGAGGGGAGTCGGGGGAGCAGTCTGTGAAGGAGGATAAGGGTTTGATCGATAAGAAATTGAATCAAAGTTGGGCTTCGGTGGCGCAGGAGAAGAAAACTTTGAAGAGGTACGATGTTGAGATCTTGAACAAGGAAGGGAAACAAACGGTAGAGATTCCGGAGGAGGTAATCACCAAGTCGACTCCGATTTGGGATGATTTCTTAGTTGGGAAGTTTTTGGATCAAGCTCCACATGTTGCAAAAGTCCACATGGTTCTCAATAAGATCTGGAAATATGGTGATTTAGCAGCTAAGATTGAAGTGTTTGAAGTTAATGAAACGATGATGAGGTTCAGGGTCTCAAATCCTAAAGCAGGAGAGAAGATTATCAGGAGAGGTATGTGGAATATAGTGGGGATTCCGATGGTTGTTACCAAATGGACTCCGCGCGCAGAGGAAGAGAAGCAAGAGGAGGATTCGATCCCCATGTGGATCCATCTAACAAAGGTCCCGCTGCATATGTTTTCTTGGGAGGGGTTGAGTCTACTGGCAAGTCCTGTGGGTATACCAGTAAAGCTTCATCCTGAAACACTTGCGTGCACAAGTTTTGAAGTTGCGAAGATCTTTGTGAAAGTGGATGTTACGAAAGTGTTGCCTAAGGAGATGAATTTCACAAGAGGAGGAGAGGAATTCACAGTAGAATTTGATTATCCGTGGCTTCTTTCAAAGTGCAAGCATTGTGATAAATGGGGGCACTCGGAGAAGGTCTGTGCTATGAAGAAGAAAGGTAAAGAAAAGGAAGTTCATTCTGTTTCAAAAGTAGTGGAAGAAAGTAAAGAAATGGGGGAAAATAAGGAGGCAAGTACAGAGATAGGAGATGGGAAGGATGGAGAGGGATCAAGTCCTAAAGATGGAGATGATATGAATGCTGGAAGAGAGGTGGGAGTTAGAGAAGAGGCTTTAGAAGATTGGGCTCAGGTTCCACAAGGGAAAACTGGTCGCTCACAACCAAGTACTCCGAAGCATACAGTGAATGAGATACAAATCTCTTCATCAAAGTATACTGTTCTGAGTACAAATGAAGAGGAGGAAGGTGAAATAGTGGAAGAAGAGAAAGGTAACGAAGAAGATGAGGGTAATGAGAATGAGAAAGTGGAGATATTGGAAGAAGATAAGATTGAAGATGGGTTGATAGAGAAGAGTAGAGGGAAAAACAAAGTAGTGGGTCAGAGAGGGAGGAAGAAAGGGCAGAAGGCAAGAGCTCGGGATGAGAATCCTGTGAGCAAAAGGTCTTCTCGTCTTCATAACTAAAATATGGCAGGGTTCTTTTGGAATGTGCGCGGATTTAACAAGTTATTGAAGCATTCCGTGGTAAAAGAATGGGTTCGTGATAGTAGTATGTTGTTTGGTTGTGTGTTGGAGACAAGAGTAAAGGAGAGTAAAGCGGGGAGATTCTAAATACAGTGTTTCGGGATTGGTCAGCAATGACGAATTATGAATACAGTCAAGGGGGAAGGATTTGGCTACTCTGGAGAGACTCGGTGAGAATGACTCCAGTGTGTAAGTCGGATCAGTTTATTACATGCTCGGTGGGTTTGCATAATGAAGAAGAATTTTTCTGTACATTCATTTATGCAAGCAATGCGGTGGAGGAAAGAAAGTTGTTATGGGAAGATCTTTATGACCATAATTCATCTCCGATGTTTAAAGACAAAGCTTGGGTGTTAATGGGAGACTGCAATGAGATACTTGAAGGTGATGAAAGCTCTGGGTTCTCGAATTTAAGCAGGCCTCCAAGTGGTATGAGAGACTTCCAACGGATGGTTTTGCGTTGTGATTTATCAGATATGGGTTACCAGGGTCCGCTCTATACGTGGTGCAACAAGAGGGAGGAAGGTTTGATTTGCAAAAAGCTCGACAGAGTCCTAATGAATGGAGTTGCATTGAACAGGTTTCCGAATGGTTTTGCTACTTTTGAGCCGGGGGGCTGTTCTGATCATCTAAGATGTAAATTTCAGTTGCTGCCACCTGAGGAGAAAATAAGGAAGCCATTCAAATATGTGAATGTTATTGGAAGTCTGCCAAGTTTCATTCCTATGCTAAGGGAGTACTGGGAGTCGACTGAGGTGCTCTTTCACTCAACATCTGCCATGTTCAGGTTCTCAAAAAAGTTAAAGAGTCTGAAACCTCTTATCCGGGAGCTGGGTAGAGAGAAGCTGGGAAATTTGACAAAGAGAGCTCAAGAAGCCTATGATATACTTTGTGAGAAGCAGAAAAACACAATGGCGCAAGCTACAGATGTGAGTGTTCAGGAGGAAGCAGAAGCTTATGAGAAGTGGATGTATGTAGCTGGTTTGGAAGAAGATCATCTTAAGCAAAAAGCCAAATTGCATTGGTTGGAAGTGGGAGACCTTAATAATAAGACGTTTCACAGTTCTATTCGAGCTAGGAGAGCACATAATGCCATTAGAGAAATCAGATGTTCCAATGGTAGGAGGGTAGTAACTCATGGGGAGATTAAAGAAGAGGCAGAAAGGCATTTTTCGGAGTTTCTAAACCAGTGTCCTGTAGACTATCAAGGTGTGACTGTGGATGAGCTTAAAGAGCTATTGCAGTATCGATGTTCTGAAGAGGATAGCAGATTGTTCGATGCAGAAGTTACTGGTGAGGAAATTCGAAAGGTACTATTCTCCATGCCTTCTCATAAGTCGCCAGGTCCTGATGGGTTCCCGTGTGAATTCTTCCGCACAGCTTGGCCAGTGGTTGGACATGATTTTATAGTTGCTGTCCAGTCAGTCTTCAGGTTCGCTTTTCTACCAAAAGGTGTTAACTCTACTATCCTTGCATTAGTCCCGAAGAAAGAAGATTATTTGGAGATGAAGGATTATAGGCCTATAGCCTGCTGTAACGTGCTATATAAGGTGGTATCAAAGATACTGGCTAATAGGTTGAAGAGGATTCTGCCTGTGATAATAGCTGAGAACCAATCTGCGTTCATTGAGGGGCGTTTATTAATGGAGAATGTTCTGCTGGCTTCGGAGTTAGTGAAAGACTATCATAAGGATTTGGGCTCGTCAAGGGGAGTGATGAAAATAGATATTTCTAAAGCCTTTGACTCAGTTCAATGGGACTTTGTGTTGAAGAGCTTAGAAGCATTGGGAATCCCTGAGAAGTTTATTAGTCTGATCAAACTGTGTATATCAACGGCTTCATTCTCAATACAAGTTAATGGGGACCTGGCGGGATACTTTCAAAGCTCAAGAGGGTTGCGCCAAGGCTGCTCGCTCTCTCCATACTTATTTGTTCGGTGCATGAATGTGCTTTCAAAAAAGATTGATAGTGCAGCAGCGGCAAGGGCGTTTAAGTATCATCCTCGTTGTAAGTCTTTAGCTCTTACCCATTTGTGCTTTGCGGATGATCTGATGGTGTTTGTGGAAGGTTCTAAAGAATCAGTTCAAGGAGCGCTATCAGTTTTCGATGAGTTTGCAGAGTGGTCAGGGTTGAAGATAAGTATTGAGAAGTCTACACTATATCTATCAGGGGTTTCTGAGTTAGAAGAGAGCAGAATCTTATCAAACTTTCCCTTTGCTAGAGGTGAGTTACCAGTTTGCTATCTGGGAATGCCATTAATGACTAAGGCTATGAGACAGCAGGACTATTTTCCTTTGGTGGAAAAGATCAGATGCAGAATTAGCACGTGGACCAGTCGGTTTCTGTCATATGCTGGACGCCTACAGTTGATCAAGTCTGTGATAATGAGCTTGGTAAATTTCTGGACTTCAGTCTATCTCCTTCCTAGTAAATGTATAAAAGAGATAGAACAGGTTTGTGGTGCTTTTCTTTGGTCGGGCCCGGAACTAAAAGCTACAGGAGCTAAGGTAGCTTGGAGTGTGGTTTGTGGGGAAAAGGAGGAAGGTGGCTTGGGAATCAGAGAGCTTAAGATTGTGAACAGAGTAAATATTCTTAAGATCATATGGAGGTTTCTTTCGGGTTCTTCATTATGGGGAAAATGGGTTAAGGGCAACTTGCTAAAGCAGAAGAACTTCTGGGAAATTAAGGAGGAAACCCAAGTAGGGTCTTGGATGTGGAAAAAGATGATAAAAATGAGAGAAGTTGCTAGAATATTTCATAAAAAAGAGCTGGGTAATGGTAGACAAACATCTTTCTGGTTTGACAACTGGTCTGGGAAAGGTGTTTTAATCAATCTGTTGGGTGAGAGAGGCATTGTAGATATGGGCATAAAAAGAGAGGCCACGGTAGAGGAAGCTCTCATGAGGGATAAAAGAAGGAGAAGCTATCGTTCAAGGGTGTTAAATGAGGTTGAAACAGAAATGGAGGCTCAAAAAAAAGAAGTTGAGAGTGGATGTGGAGGACGTAAACATATGGAGGTGCGGTTCAGGGTACAAACAAAAATTCTCGACTCATGAAACTTGGTGGCTGTTAAGAAATACGAGGGAGAGATGTACTTGGTCACGAAGTATCTGGTTCCCGGGGGCAACTCCTAAATTTGCTTTTGTTGCTTGGCTTGCTGCTAGTAACAGACTGTCAACTATGGATATGATAATCCAGTGGGATCCAGGTGCAGTAGCGACTTGTGTGCTTTGCAAGAGGGAACCAGAGTCTAGGAACCACTTATTTTTTTAGTGCTCTTTCTCATCTCAGGTTTGGGAGTACCTAACGAAAGGGATATTGCTTTGTGACTATACAAATGTCTGGGCAAATATATTGGAGATCATTTCTGATGAGAGTATGGAGAAGAAGAAGAGGTTCTGTTTGAGATATGCTCTGCAGTCTGCGTTACATGTTATATGGAGGGAGAGAAATAAGATAAAGCATGAGGAGAAGCCAACGCCAGTTGGGGCAGTTATGAAAATGGTAGAGAAAGGTGTAAGGAACAAGTTGAGTGTGATGAAATCAAAAGGAGCAAAAGGGTGGGAGAATGGTTTACAATTTTGGTTCAGCACTAGACTTTAAAAAGTTTTAGAAAATTCGAAAAGGAGTTAGAAGTATTTGTTTTTTCTCATTTTAACAGTCAACACTTGATATAATAAGGGTTTTTTGATGAATAAATTTAGCATTCATTCAAAAAAAAAAAGATGCTACTAAATACATATAAATGGTGGTTACATAAAAGGGTGTTACATAGAAAGGTGTAGACATGGGTATTCGGGGTTCCAATCGGGTTTCGGTTTTGTCTAATTGGATTTTGGTTTTTGGGTTTGTCAAAATCATCTTCACTAGTATTATATGAAATTTTGGTTCGGACCGGTTCGGGTTCTATCAGGTTCGGGTCGAGTTAATAAATCTTCAAATAACCAGTACAACCCGATGTACCTTCGGATTTGGGTCCTAATCGGTTCTACAATTGGTTTTTCGGTTTTAAAGTATCTGCTTTGCACCTATTTTATAAAAATAATAAGTAAAATCGATTCAAAAATAAGAAAAGAACATCAAATGTGACCATTCAAAATAAAACAAAAAGTAAACATAACTATTGATAAAAAGAAAACCCAGTAATTAAAAGTATAAAATGAAAACAAAATTATCAAAAAATGAGAAACATTATTCAGTTGAAGCAAAACCAAAATCTAAAAACTTCAAGTTTCAATGGTCACCTTCAACCATCAACATTTATGTATTATAGCCACTAGCTTTAATGAGCTCATGTTTGGTATAAGTTATTTTTTGGATTTTGAATATTTCAGGTTCTATCAGATATCTATTTATGTTCGGGTTCGATTTGGATAATATCCATAACCCGAAATACCATAAAAGACGTGTCTGGGTTTTCGGGTTTGGTTTATCTGCCCAGCCCTAGAAAGGTGATTAATCTATACTATCATTTATGAAGTGATTTATCTTATGTGTCAACTTCTCCATGATTTTAGGAAATATTTTTTTTAAAAATAATTTTTATATCTTATATTTATTTATTTATCTATACTATTATTTATGAAGTGATTTGGCTGATGTGTCAACTTTCCATGATTTTAGGAAATATACTTTTTAAAAAATATTTTTTATATCTTACATATATATTGTTATCTGGAAAATAATATTTTCTATTACAAAAAATATATAATTTTTATATTATATATATATATATATATACTGTTGTTATCTGAAAAAAAGTATTTTCTATTATAAAAGATTAAGACTTAGAACAATTTATAATTAGATATTAATCAATCTAAAAATGATTTTGTTTATATATCATGTTTTCCATGATTTTAGATATTTTTTTATTATATGTTAAAAATAATTTGAGAAGTGAATTTGTTTTATGTGCCATGTTCTCTATGATTTTAGATATTTAACATATTATATAATTAAAAGAAATTCTATTAATAATATTAGGTTATATTTTATATTAACTAATTGATTATAAATTAATATGATAAGTCATCAAAACTATATTTTAAAAAATCTAATTTATATATATATATATATATATATATATATATATATATATCTGGTTATCTGAAAAATAATTCTTTCTATTATAAAAGATTAATACATAGAAAAAATTATAGTTAAATATTAGTCAATAAAAAGTGATTTTGATTATATATCATGGAAAAATTTAGATATTTTGCATATTATATAATTAAAAATAATTGTATATTCAATAATATTAGATTATAAGGTATATTAGCTAATTGAATATAAACTAATATAATAAAATCATCAAAATAGAAACATGTTTAAAAAAATAAAGATAATTCTTATATATATATATATATATATATATATATACTTTGTTGTTATCTTGAAATAATATTTTTTATTATAAAACATTAAGATTTAGAAAAATTATAATTAAATATTAATCAATAAAACATATTTGTATAAAATATTTTCTAAAATATTTCTAATATATAAGTACTTTAGTGTTCTATTTAAAATTTATGCTAAAACATAAATAATTATTTTTTTTATATAGATTTTTGAATTAATAAAACATGAACTAATAATTGTTTGTAACTATATTATACCCGCATTACATGGTAATTGTCGTGAACCATCACAACCATTAACATAAATATATAAACCACATGTTTCCTTTGGTAATTAATTCACGTGACAATATCAAATAGAGAAAGGCAGGTTTGATTCCTCTCCATCAAAGGAATCTTAAAAAGTGAAAGATTATGGATAGAGAAGACCAACTGGTGGAGTTTTATCCATACTAAGCCTAACTAAGCATGGATCAAGGTTGGTATTTCTTTCTTCTACTCTTAGTACACTATTAGCGTTGAATTAAGATAAATCTAGTTTTGGTCTTGGGTAGATTTCATTATAGAAATCATTAAAATTAGTCTTACACAAGATTTCTATACGGTGGTTCCTTCTATGCCGTGTATACAGAGCCAAAATGATGTAAGATAAATCTTCTAAATAATGTAATCTGTTTCAATCTTTTACATTCATCCTAAAAAGAAAATCTCTAGTCAAAATTTAATAGTGAGATTTGTGAAATCATTATTAAGTTAACAATAAACAAAGTATAATTTGGTTTTGTCTTCCCACCTCGAAATTACATAACAGAATACAGATAATTTTGAGAAATACATACACAACTCTTCAAAAGTGGGACCTAAATGCAAAACCAAAATGAATACACATTTGATTAATCATTGTGAAGCAGCAGCTGAGATGTGGTTTGGAGACCTGATGATCAATAAGGGTTCCTATGTGGAGTAGAACGAGGATGGTTTAGAAGAGGTTGAAGTGCCTTCACCACAATGCTCATGTTTGGTCTAAAATTTGCCTCATACTGCACGCACAGGGCAGCCACCGCAGCTAGCTGATCATCCATCATATGGCAAAAATATAAGACCACAGACTCAATTGTCATAGAGATGAATGTGGACCACAACAACTATTGCTTTTTTTATATTTGGCATTTTCAAGTACAAGGTAAGAAAAAAAAGAATGTGGTTTTCTCCCTATTTCCTTAAGTTTTAATCTCAACAGAGAAAACTAGGCTTCTAAGTTATAACCGAAGTATTTTATATGCTGCAATGAAACAATGAGATGAGAAAGCAATGTTATGATTATTAATACCTTGGCAACAGCTTTGGAGGGGTACTCTCCAAGTAGTCTTGCATCAACACATAGCTTCACCTTGTCTTCGCTCAGTTTAGGGGTTGCCTGAGACAAACATACAAAATCGATGCTATTTAGGTAACAATAACTAGACTTTTATTCTTTAAAACCTTCAACAAATTTTCTGATATTTTCGAGTCAAATTGGGCTTCTAAAAACCTTCGTTTATCAATAAAAGCAAACCAGCACTAAACATTACCCATGTCACTAGACTTTGTTGTCCACGAGGTAAGGTATGGTCGACTGGTTTACGACCAGTAAGGAGCTCCAACAGAACAACGCCAAAACTGTACACGTCGCTCTTTGTGCTCAATGTTCCAGTCATTGCATACCTGAAAACACATAACCCAACATTGTTTAAGCTCTAGAATTCAACTGCGAGAAAAAGAGGCAAGTAGAAAACAGCGTTTGAGCAAGACAACCAAGCTGATTTGTTTGAATGAACTAATATATACAAAAGGGGGATTACTCAGGAGCGTGATAGCCAAAGGTTCCTAGGACACGAGTTGAGTGAAGCCTAGCAGCCATGTCAGGCGCTTGATTAGAGAGATCGAAATCACCAATCTTGGCAACATCATCATCAAACAGAAGCACGTTGCTGGATTTGATGTCTCGGTGGATAACCTGAGGGTTCACCTTCTCGTGCAAGTACTCGAGTCCTCTGGCTGCACCAACAGCGATTTTGACTCTCTGTTGCCACGTCATAACAGGACCCCGCAGCGCTCCTTTCACACCTTTTCGGCCTGCACCACCAAAAAAAGGTACCATAGTTTCAATATCTTCAACTCTCTCCAGTGAGACTAATCCATCATATAACGTGAATTACTCACCATGAAGAACATCATGAAGAGATCCGTTAGGAGCATACTCATAAGCAAGAACACGGAGAGGGCCATCAACACAATAACCCACAAGTGCAATAACATTCTCGTGTCGCAATCTCGAAACCATTGATATCTGTTTTTTTTGAAAAAAAAAAAAAAAAATCTACTTCATTAACAAAACAAAACTAAACAGAACATTCTCAAAGGACCAACATAATGTGCTTTTAGTAACCACTACTATACCTGGGAAAGAAATTCTTGGTCAGGCTGCTTACTAGAGTCAAGTTTCTTAATTGCAGATGTTACACCGCTTTTAAGAACACCGTGAAACACCCTTCCATAAGAACCCTCACCGACCAAGGCCTTGGAACCATAGTTATCGGTTACATCACTCAGCTCATCAGCAGGAATGGCTGGTACAGCAATAGGCTCCATCTGAAGAACAGGCTGATTCATGGGTGGATCAGATCTTAGATAGTGGCTTCCACTGTCACCTTTTAGGAGAATCAAAAATAATAATCCACACATGAAGCCAAAAAGGAGTGGAGAGTAATGATATTAGGAAGTGGAGAGATAGATACCTGCAGGGATGAGGGTTGGCATTGGTCTAGTATCATCAGCATTACGGAAACCATCATCGTTCCCACACCAACCGAAACAGCTCATGATTACAACAACTAACTCTTCTATTACACGACAAGTTAACTGAATTACCAAAAAAAAGAAGACAATCAGAATAAGGTTTTGTAGAGCTAAGAGTGACCGCAAGTCAATCCAAGGAAACGGAATTAGAACTAAGAAAGGAGGAAGCAATAAACTTATTTTAGGGTTCCGTTTAATAAATCAAAATCGAGATAAGTTTCGGAATTCCCTCGAGAGAGAGTTCTTTAATTCAGGGTGGTATCAAGATGGAAACTCTGTACGAAGGAGGAGGAAGAAGAAGCATGAGAGAGTACCTGTTTGGCGACGAAGTTGGGAAAGTAGAGAGAGAGAGAGAGAGAATTTTTGAAATTGCTATATCTCTGCTTAGTGTTTAAGCTTTGGTAAATGGTTCGACGTCTCCTTTTTAGAGGATGATGATCACTTTTTTTAAACCTCTCTCTCTCATTAGTTGGCAGACTTAATCAAATACCCTTATTACCCTTTAACTCTATCAAAATTAATTTTACATCTAGGATCGCTTTTGAGTTTTGATGTAGAGTTATTAACCGTTTAAATCACTTTTTGAGGTTCTCTATCATAAAAAAATGACTTACACTCAGGATCATTTTCTCAGTTTTCATTACACAATAGGACACTTTATGTTCCTAAAACAATTTCTTTAACTCATTCCATTATGTTATAACCAAGAAAGATTTACATTCAGAATCACTTTCTATAACTTATATTACACTATATAACATTTTGCATTCCTTTTTTTCTTCACTCTTGACTTTTTTTTCCATCAAGTTGTTTTATAAATGGATTAGAATCCAAACAAAACCAACATACACTAAAACATAATAACAAAACAAAAATCCAGCACAAGGTCTAAAACCAAGGAACCCTAAGGAAACCATAATCGTGCGGTGCCATCTTTCTTGCATGACCACCCACGTGTTGACATCCGCCCATCCACAAGACATGCGTCAATCGATCCCACCTTGTGATCCAAACCTACGAGGCTGTTGCTGGAGAAAATGAAGCGAACCGCTGTTTCGCCAGATATCGCCGAAATCATACCACCGCATCCATAACCCTCGCTTGCACTCTTATCACCGGAGAGCTTCACCGAGTCGAGCCCGAGATCTCATCCAGATCCACTATATGACACTTTGCATTCCTTTTTTCCCAAATTGAAAATTATTTATTGCCAACACCGAAAAACCATACAACAACGGGCAGCCAAACGAACTGGTTCTAGAACCAAAAGCCTATAGGAAAGGAAACAAAAGCCCACACGGGGGCGCTTTTAAAACAACAACATAGCCCATAAGAAGTGGCTGCATAGGCCCACACTGGAGCAACTCAAACCCACACATGAGTGACTTAAAGCAAACAAAAAAAATACAAACACAAGAAAAATCAACAATAATACCTGAAACGATTACCAGTTACGAAAGAACCATATAATAAAACTTAGCAGACTTAAGAAAGGAGAAAACGCCAATGATTGGGAAGAACGCTGCTGCTGCCTAAAGCCAACACCCGGAACCTTCCACTCAAACACCGAGACCAACCTTATCGAAGCTACCTTGTCCGCCAAACGATAAGACCAAGAACCGGAGACTTCCAACCTTGAGTAGGGGAACACGCAACTCGATCCACACTCTACAATCTATGAAGGAAACCCATCCAATCACTCAAAACCAGAGACTTCATACCTCGAGTAGGGGAATACGAAACTCGGTCCGCACTCTACAAACAAAGGAAGAATCTCACCCAATCACTAAAAAGGAAGAAGCCTTGTCATCCGACAAGCAACCAAAAGGCATAAAACTCCAAATGCCGAGCCCACGATCCAAAAAAAAAACAGAAGAAAAGCAACTATCAACAACCAGACACGGCAGAGACCACCATGGCCAGAAGGAAAACTGAACCAGAGACCCTGACAACGACTAAAACACAAGGAGAAAATCGAATAGAGACAATCGATCTACTCCCTCCCTAAAAGCCGACAACCCACGAGTTACCGCTGCTAACAGCGCCGTTCCTCCAGAGAACGTGAATACCAACCGGAAAGACGAGCCTTGCGCACAGGCTCTTCGCCGGAGAGAGCTCTTAGAAACCCAGAGAAAACGAGCAAGGCGGAAGAGACCGACATGGACACGACGAGCATCTAAAGAGAAAACGAAGGAGGGGAAGAGGAGGCCCCGCCGATGCTGGACGCGCGCTCACGCGGTGCCAGATCGGAGGAGAAGCTTTAGATCTACTTTAATGTCCGAGAGAGAAAAGTCGTCTGTATTTTTACGACTAAATGTCCAATCTGACACTTTGCATTCCTAAAATATTTTTTCTAACTTAATCATTAAAACAAACCTAAATTGTAATTAATGGGTCCCATCTCTTTTCAATATTTATCTTCTTTCTCAAATCTCTTCTTTTTTCTTAATAGATTAAAAAACGTTTAGGTTTTTGACAAAAAATCTGATAGATTTTTTTTCTGACAGCTCCGATAATAGAAGATTAACGAATTCAACCATGGTTCTGCCCAGGTTTCTTCTCTGATGAACAATAATTCGTGAAAACAAAACAAAATAAGAATCAAGACAATTTGTGGAGTGGTGAAGAAGCTTGTGGTTTATTCTCCAACGAGGTGTGAAGTCGGAGAGTTCCAGTTCGTCTCCTCTCTGTGCTCAGTTCCTCCGTCCAAAATGCCGTCGATTTGAGGTCTCGTCAACTGGTGGTCATCGTTCTTCGTCGCGTCGCATCAACATCGGCTTCTCCACGTCTCATGTCCACAACTTCTCCATCTCCAGATCGTGTTCTACACCTTCATTGTTGTGTCTCTTCTCCGTCGTAGCCGACTCGCCGTTGATGACAATGAGATCCGGCGAGAAGTGCGATCTGCAATATCAATGGAGGAGTATCATCTTTTTCAATTTGGTCCTCTAGTTTCATGCTTCTTTCACAATATGTCTCTAACTTCCAATCTGATCAAATTGATTCACAAATTTACCCCAATACTTCTAGTGTTGTTGTACTAAATTTCTTAATAAGTTTTCACTACAATTGGTGATTCTATTTTCACGAGACCAAGAAGCTCCATTTGATGCAATAAACAGATCTGGACAAGAAGCCATGGATAACATGCTAACATAAACCAGTGTACATGTGACCCGATGTACATGTGGACAACAAGATTTATGTGTACATTCAGATTCTATTTAACACTTGTACACCGGCAGACATATCATCTAAGTAAACATTGAACAATTATATGTAATGCATTTATATGCTTATCCTTTGTTATATACAATGAACAGATACATGTAACAAATTTATGAGCTGTACATGTTAATTGTGGGAATCGAAATTCGCACCGTCAATATTTCGTATATTTTAGGAAAGTAGGAAAACCCTAATTTCCCAGAGGTCCCGTATTTCTGAGAAACCACACGTCAAGCAATCAGAACACGACAATAACGGAAAATAAAAATAAAAATCGTAAAAAGAGAGTAAGAAGGATTTTATTTCGAATCTGCGTATGAGCGTAACAACAACAAGGTAACGTGCTTCGGCTACGAGAGCTGTCGGGGAGATCCCTAGTTCTAATACCCAAAGGTGGCTAAACCTAATTGAGTCGCAGCTCGAAAAAAAAACAGAAAGTTGCCTAAAATGCTCTAAGTGCTAAGTTGCTCTGGAGAAGTGATGCCCTCTATGCCTTTCGCCTTGAACTCCTTATATACTCTCTCCAAGGTCGGTTTACGCTTCCCCCTTTTGCCCTTAAGCCGTCATAGTCGAATAATGAGAATATTCCATTTTTCCGATCTTCATGATTATCTGCAGAAAGTTTCCATTTATCCACGGAAACTGATGCTTATCCTCCAAGCATAAACCATCATAAGGTTTATGGGTTTTTAAGAAATCGTAAGTGGGCCTCGAATCAAGTTTAGGACCTCATTGGGCCGTGTTTTTTTATTTGAGACGTTTTTACGATTTCTCCGATAAGGTTAAGTTTCTGAGGTTTTATCGTAAACCAAACGAACGATTCCATTTGATCGAGAGATCAAGAAACGGATAGTCATGCGTTGCGGAGAACGGCTATACGGATGGTCGAGAATGCATAGTTTTACGTCGTATCATCGTCTCAGAAGACTTCGGACGTTTCGGAGAATGATCGATATACGAATGCTCGATCGCTATAGCGACCGAACTTTGTCCGCAGCTCGGTCGCTATAGCGACCGAGCTCTGTTCGGAGCTCGGTCGCTATAGCGACCGAGCCGTACCCGAGGCTCGGTCGCTATTGATATATGGTGTTTTTCACATCATTGTATATATGTTTTCATTTGTTTCAAGTCACTAATTCGTGTCAGTCTAGTCCTTTTTGACCTTTTACAGGTCTGGAGTTAGTAGAAGAGAGAAGAGAAGGTGCCTGATGAAAAGATGTCCTTTTGGAGCAATCCTGCGGAGAACACTCAAGTAGAACAGTCCCGAGACTGTTCTCTCTCAAGCGGAACAAGCAGACGGAGTGATCCGGAGATTGTTCCCGACGAATATGGAAACTCTTTATTTCGGGAATTAAAGCCCTGTTGCCCTAATCTCTTTTCTTCTGATTGGCGCCTCCATATAAAACACCATCTATCTTTTACTATTTTTTCTAACGCTAGTTTTACAAGAGAACACTGAGTATTTTACGATCTGCAACTTGTATGGGAGAAGAACCCATCCTCTCATAGAGAAGATCATCTGAACCCTATTGTTTCATACTCTGTTCTTATGCAATTTTATTCAGGATTTATGTCTTTGTTTATTTGCATCATGATCGAGTAGTGACCTTGCTCGCCTAGGATTTTTAGGGTGTTGAGACATGAGCTAAACATAGATAAGCGATCCATAATTGTTCTTCATTCATACTGTTCTTACTGCTTTCATTAACCTGATCACTTGATGTTAGATCACTAGTTCATCGCCTAGTTAACCGCTTAGGAGATAACTTGACATGTATTGAATGAGCTTAGTATCCCTAATCAGCGAAAGTAGATATTAGGGTGGTAAGTGAACTGATCGGACCTGTTCTCTAAAGCTTGCAATCGATCCTCACCCCAACGACAGTTAGGTGGTGAGATCGATCTGCAAAGCGATCACTGCCACGACAGTGGAGTGTTCCAGCTGAGTGATCCGAGTTCTAGAAAGCACTTCATCGCGCTTGAATAATTGTTTGGCTCCAATTCAACACCCAATGAAATACCCTAGGCTAGCTCTTGTTTAATTGAATCAATCTCGTGTTAGTTTGCTTGTTTACTATTGTCACTTTATAACCAAATCCATATCTTCCTTTTAGCTTGATTTCGGAACCTATAGAACTAGAGTGTAGACTGGTCCTCTGGATTTGAATCTCAAGTACTACAATTACAACTGTTAACTTGGCAGTAGCAAGTATTCATTTTTAGTGTATCAAATTTTGGCGCCGTTGCGACGGGGACCAGATTTTTTACCTCTAATTTTCGGTTTCATATCTAGTCTAAGATATCTAACTCGTGTTATTTTCTTTGTTGCAGCTGATGATCCAGGTGCATGACCAGTAGACATACTCGGAGCAACGCACAAGGACCATTGCATCAGCTTACCAACGAGGAACTGGCGAGATTGGAACGACAGAACCGCCAACAGCCGAGATCAACGAACACCAACATGGGTGATCATCCAGATGATCTCACTGCTGCGTTTGCACTCATGCAACAGCAGATGCAGCAGAGGATCCAAGCGCAGCAAGCTGCTGCCGAGCAAGCTGCTCTGAATGCTGCGAACCAGCAGAACCAACATGAGGAAGTTGTCCAGATCGGCTAGAGAAACTTACTGCGCAATCTGCCTGCTACGCGATCTGCCATAACCCCTCCACCGTGCACTAGGCAAGACTTCGAGAACAAGCCAGCCTTGATAATGATAAGTCTAGTGCAAAGGAAGATCTTCAATGGACTTCCTGCTGAGATACCGATGGACCACATCGAGCACTTTGAGAAGATGTGTGGTTTCACTAAAGCGAATGGAGTACCACCCGATTACATCAAGTATACTTTGTTCCCTTTCTCTCTTGATGGGAAAGCTGCTCGCTGGCTTGATTCACTACCCACGGGATCACTCACCACTTGGGAACAAGTCCGAGAGGCCTTCTTAAGCCACTTCTACATGAAATCGAAGACGGCAGCTCTGAGACAGAAGATCGTGACCTTCAAACAGCTGGTGGACGAGCTATTCTGCGATGCTTGGGAGCGATTCAACGTCTACCACAGAGAGTGCCCGCATCACGGTTTTGAGGAAGACTATCTGCTGGGAGTGTTCTACGATGGAGTAGGCTGGGAGCACAGGAACACTTTGAACTCAGCCAGTAAGGGTGATTTCATGACCCAGTCCACTCAAGGTGCCTTCGAGTTGATTGAGAACATGGCCTCAAGCTCAGCTGATAATAACCGCGAGACTGATCTCACTCAAAAAGTGAAGAGCATTGATAACAGCAAGATTTATGAGCTCTCTGCCAAGGTCGATCAGCTGATTAAGAGCAACCAGAACTATATCTTCATCATGGAAGAATCCCCTCAGGATAAAGCTACCGCGGAAGGCACATCAGAGGCAGATCAGTCGGCTGATGATCAGCATGAAGTGAGCTATGTGAATGGGTAAGGATGGCAGTTCAAGAACTATCACCCGAACCCTAACGTGAGGAACAATCCCCACCTGTTCAATGCCCCTAAACCAGACGATAAAGCTCAAGGAAATCAGGATCAGAACAGTGGATACCGAAGGCCTTATGGCAATCAGGGAAGAACCTTTGTCCTCAACCCAGCTCAGAATGCCCAGTTCCACAGCCAGAAACAGCCGGTTAATCAGCAGGCTGCACAACCGGCTCAGACTGCTCTGCATGATGACATGAAGAGCCTCGCCAATATGATGAGCCAACTGCTCCAAGGACAGCAGATCCAAGGGAAGGCACTGAACCAGGTCACAAGCGACATCAACACCAGGATGAATCATATGTTCAATGACCTGAGTGCCAAATATGACAATGTCTCAAGCCATATGAGACAGATGGATATTTAGATTGCTCAGACTGCTGAGAGTGTGAAGAGACAGCAGGGAACTCTCCCTAGAAAAACAGACAAGAACCCCAAGGAGTGCAATGCAGTAGGTCTAAGGAGTGGAAAGCAATTGCCTGATCTAGACCCCAGGAGATTCACATCGGCTGAGAAAGGGAAACAGAAGGAGTCGGATCAGCCACCTAAAGATGTACCCACAGATGAGGAAGAGGCAGAACAACCTACTGAGACTGTTCCGACTGAAGCAGAGCGACCCGCTGGGGTTGTTCCACCGACTGCAGCACCTTCTCCTGCTCGTCAGTATGTACCAAAAGTACCTTACCCTGTTCCAGCTAAGGCTACACGCAAGGATAAGGAAGAGATGAAGTGCAGGAAGATGCTGGAAGACCTAACTGTCAAGCTCCCTCTAATGAGTGCGATCCAGATGATACCATCCATGCGTAGCTTTGTTAAGGGACTGATCTCTGGGAAGATATCTGATGACAGCGAGTTCATGATTGTCTCTAAGGAGTGCAGTGCGGTGCTCCATAACAGAAGGATCAAGAAGTTGGGTGATCCGGGAAAATTTGTCCTCTCGGTTCAGATTGGGAGAACAGTTTTCTCATGCTCACTGGTCGATCTAGGGTCAAGCATAAACCTTATGCCATATACAGTGGCTAAGCGCCTTGGATACATGGACTTCAAGCCTACCATGATGTCACTAGTGTTTGCTGATCGATCTGTGAAGTCACCGGTTGGAATCCTCGAAGATCTTCAAGTTCTGGTTGGGAACACACTTGTTCCTGCCGATTTCGTTGTTCTGGAAGTCGAGGAAGATTCCAATGATCCCCTGATCCTAGGCAGACCATTCCTCTGCACTGTTGGAGCTATCATTGATGTCCGACAGGGGAAGATCGATCTCCACCTTGGAGATATTGTGATGAAGTTTGAGATGGATCAGATGCTCAAGAAACCGATGCTGGATGGACAAACTTTCACTGTCCAAGAAGATGGTGATCCGCTAGAGCCGCATGAGGGAATGATCGAGGAGATTCTCACCGAGGATCCACTTGAACTCGCCTTAGTCAGAGCTGAAGCCGAGCAGAGCTTAGAGAGTGTTGATGCTGATGCCTATGCCAAATTCCTGGATTCAGCCAGGAGTATCGAAAGGATGGTGGCAAATCTAAGTCTGGGGGAGAACAGTGAGTCCAGCATATCGGCTGGAACAACCGCGTCTCAGAACCCCTCTGTTCCGGCAGCTCAGACCGACGACTCATGGAGCGAGCTGAAAGCTCCAAAGGTAGAGCTCAAATCCCTTCCCAAGGGACTCAAGTATGCGTTTCTTGGACCCAACTCCACATATCCTGTCATTGTGAATGCTGACCTGAACAATGCAGAGACTGCTCTGCTTTTGTGTGAACTGAGAAAATATCGCAAGGCATTGGGTTATTCTCTAGCTGACATACATGGCATTTCACATGATCTGTGCATGCATAGAATACACTTGGAAGATGAATCGATGACTTCTGTAGAACATTAGAGGAGGTTAAACCCAAATCTAAAAGATGTTGTAAAGAAAGAGATAATAAAACTTCTAGAAGCAGGTGTGATCTATGCGATCTCTGATAGTAAGTGGGTTAGTCCTGTGCATGTAGTACCTAAGAAACCTGAACATCTTTCTGCAAATTGATTTTCTCCTTGGCCTTTCGATTCCACTCATGTGGACTGAGCCTTGAACCAAAATTGCCAGAATTCTGTGCAGCTACCTTCGAACCATATATGCTTCAAACCTGAAACAACCTCAGATTCTCTACTTGTTTAAAACACTCCAGCCTTGAACACGTTTTGTACCGCTGTTGCTCTGAACAGGACCCGCCATCCAACTATCACTGCTGGACAGACTTTCGACACAACCTTGGTTCACCCTTTATGTTGTTAACAAACATTGCTACCACATAGTCCTCCTTGAATCAACTGCAAACCCTTGAAGTCACTCATGCTCCATATCTCTGAAACAGTCTTTGACTTACCCTTGATGTTCTTGAACAGACTGCACTTGAGCATCACTTTGTACCGCTGCACAAGCAGGACACGCCGCCTAACACCACCTGATTAGGAAGACTTTCGACACAAACATCTTTGCTCCACCATCTGATCAACCTGTTCTGCAACAACAGAACCCCACTAACAGATTTAGACCCCACTGCTAGTTAAATGAACTGAGCCTCATACCATCCAATCCATGATACGCCTTGGCTCTCCTCACTAGCTACCTGTGATATCTTATCTAGAATGCCTGATATCCCCTTGTCCCTCAGCTGTGAATTACTTTCCTCAATACCCTTCTTGTACTGAGATGTATCCAACACCGAAACTTGTGCATCACCATCAACGACTTGAACACGCCTGTTAGTCATTGAACCTGCCATTAGCCAATGGACTTCCTTGAAGAAAACTTCCTCAGTACTCCATGTGATGCGACCATATTTCCAGAACTGCACTTGTTATGTTCCCTTAAATGCAATCGGATTTTCTTTGCATTTAAACCTTCATGAAACTTCTTTCAGTTCCACGACTTGAGCTTAAGATGAGCCTGCTTGTGGAGAACAAGTCTTACCCTTCCTGAGATGAACAAACTGTAAGACAATTCCCTGCAATCCCTGCGATGTCTTCTAACAGTTTCTTACTTTGCTTCATCTCACCAATCTTCATCTTCACTGCTCAATACTTCAGTATCTCTTGATACTTGCTTCCCTTCAGTTTAACTAAGTACCTCACCACGTATTATCCTGCATCCTACTCGGCTCAGATTTCGTGGTCCTCTGTATCAACCTCACTGCAGTGTATTCCTGATACATATGCCGATTTCACTTGTCTCGCCTACAAGTTACTTATGTAAGACTCCCCTTACAACTCTCCTGATGATGCGCCTTGTACTTGTTAACTGATCCTGACACTCCTGGCCGTGACACTCTGAACATATCCACGAGCCTCTTATCATGGATAACCTTTCTTTTCAGCTCTTACTCCCTTGAGCTGACGAAATTGCTAACCCGAAACTTTTACCTTTCAGCTGAACCAATCAAGACATCTTCTAAACCAGTGACTCACTCCACCTAGAATCAGATTATATATACCCCTGATGCATCAATCCTTATATAATCTCAGTGGCTCCACCTGAATCAAATAACCCTTTAGAAGTACCATGTCTCTGTAACTAAGTTTCTGCAACTGTTCAATGTTCATGTCGGCCCTTGAACATATCTCTCATCATACATGCATGTGATGCTCTTGAGATACTCCCTTACAGCTTATGTCGTATCAAACTCGAACCCATGACGAGTTTCTCAAGCTGTAGCTATACTTGAACCCTGACTTGTTCAAGCACGAAGTTCCGACCTGGTCAAGTCTGCAAATTTCTCCTTTTGCCTTTGAGCTTCAATTCTTATCCGAGAGCTCCACCTTGACCACTGTGGTCGTGACACCAAAACCGGCGTCCTTTACTTCTCCTCTGAGTCTATTCATCTGGAATTGCCGACTCAGACATCCATGACGATTCCTCTAAGGTATAACTCACACACGCTTCTCCTAGCTGTGGTAGCGACTTTCTGATTCTTGAACAAGTGTTGATGACTGTTGTCTTATACCCTTTATCCTCAGGATTACAACCTGTCGTAACAACCTATTCAACCCGATTCCGCCTGCGCATTTTCCTCTGCCTTTGACCAGAATCTTCAAGCTAAGTCTAACCTTGAATCACCTTTTTATCTTTAGGTTTTCTCCGTCACTCACACGACTCACTAAAGCTTCTGCATGTTGTTACCACAAATAGCCATTTGCTCCAACATACCCTTGTGTAGGCTTTTACACACTTATCCCATACTCTAGTTTCTTCTTCGTGGAGGTACAACTTATTCCTGTCACACTGACTTGGTGACTTCTCTGGCTTTCTTTTACCAGCCAGAAAACCTTTCCTCTCATGCACCCACGAGCCTGATTTGTACTGACCCAAAACAGAATCACCTCTGTTTCGTCACATTGTTGTCAACTGATCGGATTAACCAACCAAAGTTAGCTTCAGAACCAACCTGTGCAGCTGCAAGATCCGTTGATCATCTTTCGCAAAGACATCATGCATTCCTTGTGATCTTTGAAAACCTTCAGTCCATGTGAGATTGATGACCTTTGATTCCTTCTCCTTTAAGCCTAGCTTTGACTTAATGTGAGTTTGTATTCCCTTGAGATATCCTCCATCCCTGGTGCAACCCTGGAATGGCTGTCTCTCCCTGGATCTCTTGTAGGTGGGTAGATGCTTTGATAATCCTTGCAAACAGAGAATCAAAGACTCAATCTGCCTCAAGGCTTGTGGATAGATGATAGATGTTGATGATGAACTTTGCTAAAGAGCTATGGATTGCTCAGAAGCTGTTTTGCTACTCAAAGACACAGAATCACCCTGTATTGTCTAAGATGGATTCACAAGGAATTCCTTCCTTTAAGTGAGGTCAATGTTCTTAAGCTGAACAGAGAAAGCAAGAGACAAAGCAAGCAAAGCTGCTGTAAAATTATTAGATTCAAAGTTGTGTCTCTCTTGGCTGCTGCCGTGAGTTTTAAAACAAAAACAAGGTCTAACCTAACCAATTTGGTTAGCCAAAAACGAAATCCCCTTCTAATCCCAATTAAAATTGGTTTACTAATCCTAATTGTCTTTGGTTTGAATTAAATGAAAACCAATAAAAGCCAAATAAACCCAGCCCAATTACATTGCAATTAAATTAAACCCAACAGGCTGGTTTATCTTGGTTCTCTCCTTCTGATCCATCTCCCACGATTTTGATGAAGTGTAGGAGACTCTCCTCTTGTGCTCTCAGCCTTGATCTGGTTACTGGTCCATTCCACAAGCTAGCTAGCTCATCTGGTTCTTCTCTTCTCAGGTCCAGTTCAGGTTCATCAGCTTCAAGCTCCTCTTCTAAGTCAGGTTCAATCAGCACTTCCTCATCAGACTCACTCAGCTCTCCAATTTCTCTGGTCATGGCTACACCATCCCCTCCTCCTTTAAAAGGATTTGTCCTCAAATCCAAGCTCTGTAGGATGATGGAACCTTGATCGCTCAACAACAGATTGCATGATTTGGCCTTGGGAGATATGATCACTTCTCTAATCTCTCCAGGGTCAAACACAAAGTATTGCAATCCTTCTTCATGTCTCAACAACATCTTGGAACTTTTCTCAAGGCATGTAGCTTCTAAGGTATATGATTCCTCCACTTTGTTGAGTTTAAAGCTGTATTCTTCTCTCCTGGATGATGTTACATACGTCCTGCACATGAACATGAGACCATGTACTCTCAGTTTATCCTTCTTCTGGTCAGGTGGTCGTGTGGTTTTGTCCCCATACTCATCCTCCAGTTCTGGCTTCTCTTTAACCACCACCAGTTCCTGTTTATCCCTTCTCAGCTTGTTCTGATCAGTTATGAAGCTGATAGAGGATGTGTTGCCTCCTGTTCTTCCTCTATGCTTACTGCAGCTAGTTAAGATCACTCCATCCTCTCTCCCTTCAAAAAGATTTGACCACAAATCTTGTTCTTTAAGAGTGAATGAACTCTGCAAATCAAGCTTGAAGGCTGCTGTTTTCTGTTCCAGAATTTTGTGACTTTTTCTAAGCACACACAAGCTTCCTCCTGGTTCAAAAACAACTTGTTGCAGGCCCTTAACAACCACCAGATGCTCCACTAAGTTGAGCTGAAGACATATGATAGGTATGATCAGAAACTCACAAGATAAACTCTTAAAACTATCACCTTGCTCAACAGTAGAAAACACCAATTCAAGAGCTTTAGATGACCCTCTAGAAACTTCTTCTTCTTGTTTTGTTTGATCAGGCACGTGGCTACACTCAGCTTCTGCAACTTGTACTTCCTCCTCTAGCTTTAGACAAAGAGTTGTTGGTTCTGATTCAGTTTCATGACTCTCCTCAATCTGTTTTATTGGTGAAGCCAATATAGAAGCTTGCAGCTTTTCCTCCTCTTGTTTCAATGATAAAACAGGAACCACAGATCTTCTCTCAGCCTCTTTTGATGGCAATTCAGACCAACAGGCAGGCTGATCTAAAGTAGTAAGCTTTGCTGCTGCATCTGGTTTTAGTTTCGGAAGTTTCCACTGCAAGACAAACCTCTTCTTCATCAAGGTCTTCATCTCAACCCATGAAGTAATTTGTGATTTTTTTTCAAATCTCCTAGTCTGAGAAACTCTCTGCCACCATGAGAATGCACTTCCACAGAGTCCATTGACTGCTAGACATACCCTTTTCTTTTCAGTGTAGTATTGGAGTCCAAAGAAAAACTCCATCTTCTTTTCCCAATCAAGGTATGCCTCTGTATCAATCTTCCCATAGAAGAATGGAATTGTAAGCTCTTCTTCATATCCAGACATAGAATACTGCTTGTTAACTGATAGATTTCGTGCTCCTTGTTTAAAAATTCAAACCCTAACCTTCAAGAGGCTCTGATACCACTTGGTGCAGCCCTGAAATGGCTGTTTATCCCTGGATCTCTTGTAGGTGGGTAGATGCTTTGATAATCCTTGCAAACAGAGAATCAAAGACTCAATCTGCCTCAAGGCTTGTGGATAGATGATAGATGTTGATGATGAACTTTGCTAAAGAGCTATGGATTGCTCAGAAGCTGTTTTGCTACTCAAAGACACAGAATCACCCTGTATTGTCTAAGATGGATTCACAAGGAATTCCTTCCTTTAAGTGAGGTCAATGTTCTTAAGCTGAACAGAGAAAGCAAGAGACAAAGCAAGCAAAGCTGCTGTAAAATTATTAGATTCAAAGTTGTGTCTCTCTTGGCTGCTGCCGTGAGTTTTAAAACAAAAACAAGGTCTAACCTAACCAATTTGGTTAGCCAAAAACGAAATCCCCTTCTAATCCCAATTAAAATTGGTTTACTAATCCTAATTGTCTTTGGTTTGAATTAAATGAAAACCAATAAAAGCCAAATAAACCCAGCCCAATTACATTGCAATTAAATTAAACCAACAGGCTGGTTTATCTTGGTTCTCTCCTTCTGATCCATCTCCCACGATTTTGATGAAGTGTAGGAGACTCTCCTCTTGTGCTCTCAGCCTTGATCTGGTTACTGGTCCATTCCACAAGCTAGCTAGCTCATCTGGTTCTTCTCTTCTCAGGTCCAGTTCAGGTTCATCAGCTTCAAGCT